>NW_005843019.1:213774-235686 GCF_000455745.1 Alligator sinensis
GTGTTCTGGATCTGAGTCACGGCACCAGGAATTGTCGTGGAAACACACGCAGCATACTTTTGGGTCAGGTCAGCAGAAGCTTTTATTTAAAAGAAACTACAGCTGTAGGGGGGACTCCAAAGTGACATGGATCTCCCAAGCACTTGGAAGGGGGTCCCCCCCAAGAGCAAAATCAGGAGGCTTATATACTTTTTAACAGTTGCTTACAACTCACGTGATCATACAGTGAAATTAGCATGAAAAGCGGCTATAACATTACTTTATTATTTCTTTGCTGTAATCAGGATGGGAACTAATGGGGGAGGCGAGGTTAGTTCACAAACCTCCTTCTTGCACCTGCAAATCAGAGTTGTACATACTTTTTGCTATCTTCAAGGCCGCGGTGAGCGAAGCAGTTGCAGAGGAGTTACAAAGAACAAACACTTTCTCTTATCTGTTCTACTATACAGAGCCAGCAATTCTCCACAAAGCGGTTATGTCATCTTATAACTAAAATAGTCAAAGTTTAAGGCATATATTTTTTCTGATTCCACACTAGTCAGACTTACAAGTGAGGAATTGCAGAGGGGAAAAAGTTCAAAAATTGTCATTTCTATTGTCCCTAGGAATTCAACAAAGCGAAGACAGTGTTGGTAAACTATGTCCCATGCTTGAATCAATGATACATGCTAAATGTAATGGGTTTTGTAATAGTGTCATGAGATCATAATCTGAAAACAGTGGAATGACACAAGGTCTAATGTCTGTAACTATTGCTATATTGATGAATTCAGTCTCATGAGCTGCTTTTCTGGGAACTAGCTTATAACAGCAGCTTGTAAGGGGCTGCTCTGTAATTCTGTGCCTCAACAACTTACTGGTCTCAAGTATTTTGTCCCCTGCTGCTTGCACAAAAGGACACAAGTCTGCATTTGTGTAGAACGCTATTTTTGATTTCTAAACGTTAAAAATATAGCCACGGCACAAAGCAAATGTGAAGATGTGAACATATTTCTTCCACTTCTCACACTGCAAGTCAAGAGTCTTGTCTTTAACTCCTTGTTCTATAAATGGACTTCAGTTGTTCCTAGCAGCTTGGATGGCCAAAGGAAACCTAGGAAGTTAATTTTCCAGCTCTTACTCCTAACACAAAGGAGCTGGTTACATAACAGTGCTTCTTAGAGAATGCCAGTCCAGGACTCTATTCCACTTTCCAGAGGGAGCAGTTTCTAGTCTTTTAACTATGAAATTAGGACTATGAATGTATGGTTTCTAATCTCAGCTTTGTGCCATCTGATTTACTATTGAAGATAGGACCAAGCAGAATCAATGGTGTTTGAATGGAAAGCAAGAGTTATTTAAACTAGCATTCCTTTCCCTTCCTGACTCTGTAAATAGTTATTTCTTTCATCACAATTGACGTGACCACAGGAATTATCTTCCTGGACAGATAGTTCTGCACTTGTGGACAATCAAATATGCAGACACTCACAGGGTAGACTAAGGACCAGGTTTCTGCTCCTCCCTCACCTAGCAGAGTCTTCAATTTGGATTTCAACTGATTTCCTACAGCTAAGGTCTAATCAGCACAGCACAGGTAAGGCATTTTTCCCTGTCTTGCTGGCACTCCTTCTGAAGCCGGTCCACTGGGCAGCCACGGGCACAAGGTATATTGAAGATCTTGGATGGTCAGAGCACACTAAATTAAGTCAGAGAGTGAATAGCTTAATAAAGTGACTGCTGACTCGGAGGGAGAAAAGCCTAGGTTTTTTACATAGACTTATTTTTTCTTCCTAGGGAGGCAGAAATTACCCCCTCTACCCTTTTTCTTTTTTGTTTAATTATTATGTTTGTGGCTTACTTTCAAAAGGTGGGCCAGGAAAGGTTTGTGGTAATGCTGGATTTGTGCTTAGAGTACTATACTTGGAAGTCAGAGAGACCAAAATCCAATATTCTCTACATGACAGGGCCTAAAACCTAGGTCCTCAGGCTTCCAGGATGAACGTCCCAAGAATTCAGCTGCATCAGACAAAATATAGAATACTAAGAATTGGAAAAGACCCTCTCCCTCATTCTTTGCCAGCCTGCATGTTTTGGTCTAGTTTTGGTCTAGTTTTCAAGTGATGCAATTTTTCTGGACAGGTATCTGCCAGAAATGACGGTTAGCTGACCTGGAAACAATGGCTTGTCATCTCTGGTAATCTCTCCCTTTTTCCTTTATTGGTTTCATCAGGTAAAAGGACCAAATGGGAAAACAAAATGAAACCACTGTGATGGAATTCATTGTTCTGGGCTTCCCTGGATCCTTCTCTTTGCAGATCTCCATCTTCATGTTCTTCTTTCTTGTGTACATCCTAACTGTCACCAGAAACATGGCTATCGTAACCCTTGTGATGACCAACCACTGGCTCCACACCCCCATGTACTTTTTCTCTGCAACCTCTTTTCTAGAAATATGGTACACAACAGCTTCTGTTCCCAAGACCCTTGCCCTTTTCTTAGGGAAAAGCAGAACTATCTCCCTCCATGGCTAGCTCCTGCAGACGTACTTTATGTTTTCCTTTGGCTGCACAGAACATTTCCTCTTGGCTGTCATGGCCTATGATCGCTAGTTAGCCATTTGCCACCCACTGTGCTATAGCTCTATTATGAACAACACCTTATCTACTCAGATGGCCATTGCATGTTGGGTGGGTGGTTTCCTGGTTATCTCAATAATAGCATTTCTAATTGGCAAGTTGTCCTTCTGTGGTCCTAATATCATTAACAATTTCTGGTGCAATATGGATTCCTGGATAATCCTATCTTGCACAGACACGCACATAGCTGAGACAGCAGCTTTCATCATCGCAGTGATTGTCATCCTTGGCTCGTGTAAAAAATCAGCTTCCCCATGCTGATATTCGTTCCATTAATTAAAATCTAATAACAACGACAAAGTTAATAAAAATCCGGACGTTCATAGACTGTAAGGGCTGGAAGGGATCTCGTGAGATCATCGGGTCCAGCCCCCTGCACTAGACATGAAAGACAACTGGAGTCATGTGACTCCAGCAAGGTGACCGTCCAGTCTGCTCTTGAAGATTCCCAGGGTAGGTCAGTGGCAATGCATATGGGATGCATGGGGGTGCATGTGCACCCTCTGACACCAGTGTTCTGGGCATGGGGGTCAGGCAAGAGTGGTGGTGCCGCTGCCACTTCCAGGTCAGCGTAATTGACAGTGGGGGGACCCCACCTCCCATCACTGACTGGCTGCTGGGGGGGCACTTGTTGCTACCCAGTCCCCTCTCAGCCTTCTCTTTTTCAGGCTGAAAAGTCCCAGGTCCCTCAGCCTTTCCTCATATGACTTGTCTTGCAAGTCTCTGATCATGGTAATTTGCCCATGGTAAATTGCCCATGGTAATTTTCAGCATTCCTGGGAAGACTGAAGGAGACTGAAGCTCCAGGGAAACTTCAGAAGCGATGAAATAACCCAATCTTCCCTCAAAACTGTTTTTTTGCATGATGTAGCTTCATAGGAGACTACATTACCTTGAAAAAGAGAGAGACAGAGAGAGAATGCCTGCAGATTGTAAGCAATAGAAAAAGACACCATGCTAATTAGGGAGTGAGAGAGAGAGAGAGAGAGAAGAAGAAATAGAGGTGTAGGGTAGGCAGGGAGGAAAGGGAGGGAAGGAAGAAATGCTGTCATATTGAGCCAGACCCAAGGTCAGTTTTGTGCTGTTCATATCATCATACCAATGGTGAGAAGCTCCAACAGAAAATGTGAGCGCCCTGCAGCAGCCACTGTGCAGTAGTCTGCTCCTCCTCCTGGCGTTAGAACTGATTCCAGATCTCTACTGAATAGATGCCAGTTTGACCCCAAATTGTGTACTTCTATATCTCTTTCACAAAATGTCTTGGAGTTGTCAGTGAACTTTGCAAGTTTGCTCATGATACCTGAATCCAAATGGTCAATGAACATGTTGAAGAGCACTGGTCTGAGTTCTGAGCCCTGTGGGGTGTCACTGGTCACCTTCCACCGTGATGACTCAAGTCTGTCAATCAATGCCCTTTGTGTCCTACCACGTTGCCAATTCCCTAGCCACTGGACCATAAAGTAGTTGAGGCTGCATTCTCCCAATTTGACCATGAGGACATCATGGGAGACCAGCTCAAAGGCCTGTTTCAAGTCCAAATATATGACATTATCCTCATTTCCCCTATCCAGGTGGCAAGTTCCCTGATTGCAGAAGGAAATGAGATTGGTCTGGCATGACCTGCCCATTATGAAGCCATGTTGGCTGTCAATTGGAATACTAATCAGTTAGCCTGTGTATAATGGATTCTTTGATCATTTTCTCCAGAATGTTACCAGGGATTGAGGTGTCACTAATTGGCCTGTAATTTCATGTCCAATTTGGAGCTAGAACCAAAAGCCACATTTCTTTCTCAAGTCAACTCTCTATCCACAAGACTGTAGACTCACTCTTACTCCCCAGAAGAAAACTGGAATACAAAAGGTGAACTGTTGGTGTGGCGGCAAGGCACCTCCACAGGCTCCTGAAGGGGAGAGTATAATCCCTGTGGGCCCCAAACCCCAGAAACAGCCCCCCCCCACCACCCGTGGAAAACTCACCTCCCACCAGGCAGCCAGAGCAGGAGCAGGAACCGTGGCCCGCGGCCGGGCGAGCCAGTTTTACACTGGCTGTTTAATCAGCTGTTTCCCAGGTGGGGAACAACTGGACCAATCATAGTGTCCGTGCTGGTCACTGTGGGAAGATTTAAAAGCCCCACTAGAACCCGGGCAAGAAGGGAGCCGGAGAGCGAATGCACTGGTGTGTAGCAAGCCAGACGTGCTGAGGCTCCTGCATGGGAGAGGAGCAGCCCAGCTGGTGCAGCACGAGAAGGCAGAGCAGGGGAGGCTTTTGAGCCCCTTGTAGAAGGCAGAGCAGGGGAAACATTTGAGCCCCCTGTAGGAGGCTGGGGGAAAGGAGGCAGCTCCACATCCCTCTCCTCCTCAGGAGTCTATTTCTTTTGAAAAAAACGAAAACGAAAAAAAATAAGAGCGAGGGAGAAGAGGCGTAAGAACAAAGCACCCTCCTCAGAGGCATTGCAGTGGGCGTGACATTACGTCTAGATAGCCTGACAGCCTCGAGGGAGGGAAGGCTATGCATCAAGGCAGGAGGGACAAATATCAACTGAGCCCACTCGGACGTGGGATTCCCCTTGAGGCAAGCTGTGGTCAAGCCAGCAAGACTGAACCACCATTGTGCTGACGCCCATCTGGTTGGAGAGTGGACGGGGTGTAGGGGAGGTGGAGCCCCGTGGAACATCGTGCCTAAATTGTGAGTACTGCCGTTTCCTGGGCAGCTGGTCTTCTGGCAAGAAGATCTCCATTGAACCCTCTCTCCTTAAAAAAATAATATCAAGTCGTGGCAGGCGAGTTGAGGGGAAGGGCTACACACCTGACAGGCAGTGCAACATGCAAGGCACCTTTTATCACAGTTGGTTACATACTACTTGGTAGCATTCATGCCTGTCATGCATCTTTATTTCTCCACTGCTTTTACACCAGTCTGGAACGCCGATGACTAAGACAGTACAAACATTCTTATGGGTACGGGAGAACTTAATTTGTTTAGGCTGGAAGCCTGTGCACCAGAATATTTTAACACTCAGTTCCCATTAACCTATTTTTATTCCCAAATCATAGAATCATAAAAAAATAGGGTTGGACGGTGTTAGACTCTGACTTCCTGTGGTGCCCATTGTCTAGGGAGATGACGATCCAATTGCTCATGGAGCCTGTTACTCATTAGCCAGAACAAGCAGGGAGCAAGCGCTACTTGCACCCATTGCTCGCAACAGCATTATTCAGGATGGAGACAG
Organism: Alligator sinensis; assembly: GCF_000455745.1. NCBI lineage: Eukaryota > Metazoa > Chordata > Crocodylia > Alligatoridae > Alligator > Alligator sinensis. Next base: position 219,625 of record NW_005843019.1, read on the forward strand.
CTTTGGGCAAAGGTCCCAAAAAACCAACAAACCAGGGATCTGCACTGAACATTAGTTCTTTTCACGTTTTATACATCTTGGCTCATGCTCATTACCATTCATTCCACCTTTGTCCCTCCTTCTGTCTCACCCATTTCTCCTCCGATTTCAAGCTCTGCATTTGTTTACTGTTTACTTCATTAACATGGAATTGCCTAGGCATTTCAATCATTTATGTGGCTCTCTGCTAAGAGCGCATGCGTAAGGCCATGAACTCAGCTTCTCCCAGTCACTTGCTGGTACTTTCTGGTTTCTTGCTGACTTCACCAGCCTCTCCAAGGTTTCGCTTCTACTTTATCTCTGATGATACCTGGTGGGCTGCATCTTGTTCTTCTTACACCATATACTCTACACACTATCCCATTGTTAGGAAACTACTTGCCTAAGCATTTGCAAGGTTATTTTTAATATATAATTTTTCCTTGTGGTCAGCAGGTTTGCTGAGAGACAGAAAAAAGCCTTTATTCAGCTGCAAATCCAGTGCTCCCCAAGATTCAAATACTGTCACCCTAACAGAAAGGACCTTGGGAGGTCATCTAATCCAACATCCTGCTGGAAGCAGGAGCACCCCCAACTAGAAAATCCAAACCAAGGCTTTGTCTATCTGGGTCTTAAAAACTTCCAAGGATGGAGCTTCCACCACCTGTCTGGGGAACCTGTTCCAATGTTTTACTACCCTCCTAGTGAGAAAATTCTTCCTAATATTTAGCCTAAACTTCCCAGGATGCAACCCGAGACGGCTGCTCCTTGTTCTGTCATCTGCCACCACTGAGAAAGTCTAGCTCTATTCTCTTTAGAACCCCCATTCAGGGAGTTAAAGGCTGCTATTCAATCCCCTCTCAATCTTCTCTTCTCCAGATTAAATAAACCCAGTTCCCTCAGCTTCTCCTCATAAGTCATGTGCCCTAGCACCCAAACAATTTTTGTTGCCCTCTGCTTGACCCTCTCCAATTTGTCCACATCCTTTTTGTAGTGGGGGGCCCAAAACTGAACACAGTACTTCAGATGTGGCCTCAACAGTGCTGAATAGAGGGGAAGAATCACTTCCCTTGACCTGCTGGCAACACTCCTACCAATGCAGCCCAGTATGCCATTGGTCTTCTTGGCAACAAGGGCACACTACTCACTCATATTCAGCCTTTTGTCCACCGTAACACCCAAGTCTTTAAGTGCAGATCTGCTGCCCAGCCAGTCAGCCCCAAGCCTGTACTGATGCATGGGATTGTTCCATCCCAAACCATTTTTGTTGCCCTCTGCTAAACCTTCTCCAATTTGTCTGCATCCTTTTTGTAGCGGGGGGCTCAAAACTGAAAACAGTGTGCCTGCCTGACTTTGAACACCCATTCACATGCCACCTTGGCTTGTGCGGTGGGTGGTGGATGTGCTGAAGCTTCGTGTGACCACTGAGAAGGACCTCGATCACCTTGGAGGCCACCCCTGAACTCACCTGCCACAACTTTGAATGTAATACCAGTGGAGGGATTGACCTCTGAAGATCCCTCAGGGGTAGCCACTTTGCTTGATAGATGTTCATGGGGCTCCAACACCCCTACACCCCAGCCTTACACCAACCTCCGGCAAGACATCAGGTCTTGGAACGGCCATCTCTCTGGTGTAGATTTTTCTTGATCCTGATGTCCTCTTCTGGCTTTGTTTCCCAAGGTTTTATTTTCTGTACTAGGCCACCAGTCTACTGGTCATGCCTGTTGTTTCTCTCCTTCTTGCTGACTGTGACCAGCCAGTAAACCTGGGCTGCCTGATGACATAGTGGCAATCAGGTCCCTTTTGTGGTGGACCTGTACAAGAAGAGCCTCCTGGGACCAGAGAAGAGGGAAACAAAAGGAAAAGAAGACACAATAACTATGCTCCACTAATATGCTCACTTCTAATGCTCACAGAGCCCCCAAGATCACTAGACTCAGAGAAAAGCAAAAAAAAACCCTGAGGGCTCTCGCCTGTGAAAGGGAAAAAGAAGGCAAGAAAGAAAAAAGAAGTAAAGCTCTGGGTGGACTATCAGGTTGCTCCTTCAGTCCCATTGCTAGGGCTTGATGGTGTCCTCTCGATACTCCTCTTCCGAAGTCTCCCCTTTGTTGCTTCTGCCAGCCTGCCTCCATGACCCGATATCTGAGTATCTGGGGTAGTGAAATTCCACCTTCTCCAGGTCTGCTACGGCCCTTTCTCCAGTGCCGTTGTAGTCTTCACACCGACGGGTGGGGTGCCCTACGCTGTGCTCCCCCATCGCCACTCGGGGTACTCCACCCCAAGCGCACTCCATCTCCCTGTGCCAGGGCCATTTGTTGCTGGAGCAGGGAGCTCCCGTAGCGTCTGCTGCTACTCCCTGCCCGGATCACCCTTCTTCAAGTCGACACTAGCTGCCGCCAGTGTGGAGAGCATCCACCACCTCTCCCACTCTCCTCACTTCTCTCTTGGCATCCCCTTTTATCTTCGCCGGTCGGTGATTGCCTGTGACATCACCTGCTCACTCCAGCTGGATAAAGGCATGGTTTGTGAACCACGCAGGCTCTGTTCTTTGTTCCCTCAGTGTTGGTCGCCCTATTGCAGGTAAGTGACTTTGTTTGGGGTTTTCTTTATTTCTGTATATGTTCCCCGTCCTGAGGTGCCCTGAGAGCACGGTTTGGGGTTCCCCCAAGTTAGTGCCACCGGGACACACAGTACTTCAGATGTGGCCTCAACAGTGCTGAATAGAGGGGAATAATCACTTCCCTTGACCTGCTGGCAACACTCCTACCAATGCAGCCCAGTATGCCGCTGGTCTTCTTGGCAACAAGGGCACACTGCTCCCTCATATTCAGCCTTTTGTCCACTATAACACCCAGGTCCTTATCTGCAGATCTACTGCACAGCCAGTCAGCCCCAAGCCTATACTGGTGCATGGGATTGTTCCATCCTAAGTGCAGGACTTTGCGCTTGTCCTTCTTGAACCTCATGAGATCCCTTTTGGCACAATCTTCGATTTGTCTAGGTCACTCTGAATCCTAGCCCTACCCTCCAGCATATCAACTACTCCTCCCAGCTTGGTGTCATCTGTAAACTTGCTGAGGGTGCACTCTAGGCCACCTTCCAGGTTGTTGATGAAAATATGGAACAAAATCAGCCCCAGGGCTGACCCCTGGGACACTCCACTTGATACTGGCTGCCAGGTAGACATCTAGCCTTTGAGCCCAATGTTTCAGCCAGTTTTCTATCCATCTTAAAGTCCATTCATCCAGCTCATACTTCCTTAGCTTGCCTGGGAGACTGTATCAAAAGTCTTCCTAAAATCGAGGTATGCCATATGTGCTGGTCTCCCCATGTCCACAGAGCTAGTCATCTCATCATAGAAGGTAATCAGGTTGGTCAGGCATGACTTACCCTTGGTGAATTCATGCTGACTGTTCCTAATCACCTTCTTTTATTTTCAGTTTTTAGAAATGGATTCCTTGTGGACCTGCAACACTCCAGCCCTACCAACTCTTTCCTCTTGACCTAAATTTCCCCCTCAGCCTGGCTGTTGATCATCAAAAGCTTCAGCACTTGGGGGTGACTGTAAATGGTGACTGTAGAGGAACATGAAACAGAGGAAGACAGTAGGTTTTGCTGGGGTGGCATCTGGGCATTGGCACCCACAGTCATAGTCAGGTCACAAGATGAGGCTTGCCAATCATAAAGGTTGCCAACTCCTGGTGTAGGATGCCTGGGGGCAACTTGTGAGTGAAAAACTAGCAGGCTGCAGATTTGTCAGGTTTTGGACCTCAGCTCTGACCCCATGCTTCCCTGACATTTTCTGACCTTGTCTAAATGCATTTTATATATATATATATGAAAATGCAGTTTGAAAACCAGGTTGTTTCTGGTGGCATTTTTGTGGAATATCTTCACTACTGAACATATATGAAAGGACCCAAAGAACAAATAGATTCACGATTTTGCCACCAGATATTTCAGAAGAAAAATGTAAGTGTTTTGAGGAGGCTGACTTTCTGATAGATAGATAGATAGATAGATAGATAGATAGATAGATATTTTGAAGTGGAGATTTCCCACTTAGTCAATAAATTATAGTCAGGAAATTGGTTGGACACTAGAATTACTACAGCACTGCTGAAATTGCAGAGCTCAAACAAAACATTGCATAATATTCTTAATTTTTAGATGCTTCTCTGAGATATTCATCCAGCAAGAATAGTGTGCCAATCCTTGTGTTCTCAATACCACAATACTACATCAAGATAAGTTAAACATGACGAAGTACTAGGACTCACTGGATTTAGGATTTGTTTAGAATATTTTTCAGCGCACAGATATTCTATATTGTTTTGATCAGCGACCAATAACATAACAATGGGTGGGGGGCGGGAGGGCGGTGAGCAGAGCATGAGCCCTGGGCACTGCCTAAGAGCGGGGATACTAGAATTAAGTTTGGACAGTGCCTCACCCTCACCCTAACCCTGACCCTAACCCTAACTGGCCCTCCGCCCCCCCTGCTTTTCACAGCACCCTGAACCTTCTGTACAGCAGCTCTGGCTTCACCAGCAGAAAGGGCAGGGAAGCAGTGGTCGTGCATAGTAGAGGAGCAGCAGCTGAGGTTCACTGCTGTGAGGGGAAGATGTCACCTTCTTTTTTGATACTAAATATGGGTATTTAAATGATTTCTTGACATATGTGTCAAAGGCAAAAAAAATAAAAAATCAAACCTGCAGGGATGGGGTAGGTCCCAGCCCCTTGGGGCAGATAACAGTGAGGTAACTGCTAGCTGCCCCACTGGTAGATCTGGCAGGGTCCCAGGACTTGCCCCTCCCCTGCAGCTCTTTCCAAGTCCTGTGCCCCTAATCAGGGATCCAGGACGTGGAGACATTGTCCCCACTCCAGCAGCAGGCAGCCCCCAGGGGTAGGGTGTAATGTCCCAGCCCTTACCACATGAACACTGCATGCCCTTGGAGGCTGGGGTGGTACAGCGAGCTCCCACAGGCAGTGGCAGCGGTGCTGGCAGCAAGGCAGGGCAGTGGTGTGTGGCGACCACCCTCAGGCACCGTCGACAGTGTCAGTAGCACCTTTTCACAGGGATGCACCAACACGGTCAGGTGGTGCACATGCACCCATATGCACCCCCTATGCGTCACCGGTGCCTTGCCAGCAGACAGCTATCTTTCGGCCCAATGCTCCCTGCCAGTCCCTGGGGGAGCCTGCACTCAGAGCTCCCCAGGGTGCTGGCAGAGGCCCATTGCAGGACCTCAGGAAGCAGGAGCAGTTTACTCATGAGTAAACTGACCCGAATGAAATGCATGGATGGATAAGCCCACCATCATTATTCCCATTCTGCAGCTGGAGAAACTGAAGCTCAGAGATGTTTTACTGGGATTTTCTGTAAGAGGTTCAGCAATTTGTCCATGACCCCCTGGAAAGCCGGTGGCAAAGCCATGAATACAGTTCAGGTCACTTTAGTCTCAGGTACTGTCACATCTAATTCTCATGCCGCTGCCTTGAGTTACCGTGCAGCAGGGCTGTGTGAAACAGCACCGTTCCGCTTCCACTTCCATTTTGATGTTTTTACAGAACAGTGTTTTATTTTCAGTTCGGTTTCATTTTGAAAGCACCGTTCTATTTTGATTCATCAAAACTGTTTCACTGTTTCGATGCCGTTTTGACGTTTTGCCAATAGGCTATTCTGCACACAGCATCAGGACGATTGGCGCTGCCGCTGGCCCCAGCTGGCAGCACCAGCCTCCTGTCATCCGGCAGGCAGATCGGGGGCCCACACGCGCAGGAGCAGTCTGGCACAGGCCTACAGCCCTCCCAGGGGTGCGGGCAAGCCCCAGATCTGCCTGCCAGATGACAGGAGGCTGGTGCTGCTGGCTGGGGCCAGCAGCAGCATTGATCTTCCCAGCAAAGGCTGCGCTCAGCCCCAGTCCTAGCCAACAGCACCAGCCTCCTGTGATCCGGCAGGCAGATTGGGATCGCCGCACCCTCAGGAGGAGTTGGCAGAGTCCCACAGCTCTCCCGTGACTGCAATTTTTTGGCATTTGTGGTGTAACAAGGGGCACGGGTATCTGTTTCCTTGGCCTTCCTGGGACAAGGACAACATCTGTTTTCAGCCCAAACTGGATGGAGTTGCAGATACTCCAGGAGATAGGGCTATAATCCAGAATGACCAGGAAAACTTGGAGAAATGGTCCACAATCAATCTGAAAAAATACAAACCAGGGAATGAGTGGCAAGTCTGTGATACTGCAGACAGGAAGCTGTTTTTTTTGGGGTGGGGAAGGGGTTCAACAGGAGCACACTCTAAGAACATATTCAGACTTACTTTTTCATTAGAAACTATTTCCTATTCTCAATAAAAGCCTTTGTTAATAGTTAAGTAAAACTGATGATGAGCTGGATATGAGCTAAGAGTGTGCTCCTGTTGAAAAATAAACCTCAACAGCATGCTGAGTTGTATTAACAGGTGTATCACCTGCGAATCAAGGGGAATGATTCTTCCCCTCTGGTAGCACTGGTGAGGCCTCACCTGGACTTAACAGCTCCTTGCTCTTGCTCCCACCTCCATCAAGACCAGAGGAAGTAGAAAGTGGCCCTGTCCCAAACCCTGAGTGGGAAGCAGGGTAGTGGGTAAACTGGGTCATGGGTCCCACCGAGTATGGCGCTTCTTATGCTTCTTCATTCTCCTTGTGATTTCTTTTGTAGAAAGTATAAGGAAAAACAAACAAAATCTTAACTCTGTAGTAAGAAATTTCTTTCTGCAAGATATGGATAGTTATGGTACAGTCTTCAAGCAGCCTAAAATATTTCTTCTAATATCTAAATATTCTGTAGATGAACCAGTTGAATCAACAATGTCTACACCTGTCTGAATAATATAGAATATTTTCAAACAGCATTTTAGAAATATGCAGCATTTTTAAAAATAATTTTCTGGTTCTGGTAATTTCCTTAAAGCAAATGTCACTTCCCTGTTTTTAAGACTATACATGATGGGGTTAAACACTGGTGTCAGAGAGGAGTTAGCCAGTATGGATTGAATCATAGAATCATAGAAAATGAAGGTTGGAGAGGATCTCAGGAGGTGACATCTACTCCAACCCCCTGCTCAAACGTGGACCATCCCCAACTAGGTCATTCCAGCCGGGGCTTTGTTGAGCTAGGCCTTAAAAATCTCCAAGAATGGGGATTGCACCACCTCTCTAGGGAACCCATTCCAGTGCATCACCACCCTCCTAGTGAGAAAGTTTTTTTTTCCTAATATCCATCTTAACTTCCCGTCCTGCAACTTGAGACCATCGCTCCTTGTTCTGTCATATGCCACCAATGAGAACAGCCTAGCTCTATCCTCTTTATAACCACCCGTCAGGTAGTTATAGGCTGCTGTCAAATTAAGCTTCAGTATTCTCTTCTGCAGACAAAATAAGCCCATTTCCCTCAGCCTCTCCTCATAAGTCATGTGCCCCAGCCCCTCAACCATTTTAACTGCCCTCTAAATCCTTTGACTTGGATCTTAAATACGCAATAGTTGCAGAACCATAGCATAGTGGCACCACACAGCGGTGTGAAAAGCAAGGGGGCAAGACCTTATATCTGCCTTGAACTCGTGGCATCAGAATGGGGTTAACATTTTTAATATAAGAAATAACTATCAAGAAAAAATGGGATAAGTATTAATAGTACAGCTATATAGACAGCCATTTTGTTGCAAGAGCTGTCTATGCAAGACACCTCCAGGAGAGGCGAGGTGTCACAGACGAAATGGTCAATTTCATGAAACTCACAAAAAGGCAAAGCAAGCACAAAACATGTTTGCCTAGACAGTCCACGACCCTTCAAACCTCCCTATTTATGATGATTATGTTACATGAAGGGTTACATATGGCAGTATAGCAAGCATAGGGCATGGCAGCCAGGAGAAAATGTGAAGGGCCAACCCTGCAGGTTGAGCAGATTTGAAAATCACTAGAGGATGAAGCCAGGTATTACAGTAAGATTCTTTCCATGTGTTGGGTGCATTCAGTCTGCAAACACAGCACAGAGTAATCTACATTTCCTTTACTTGAGAAGATTATTAGTCCAAGCAGTCACTCACAGATACAGAATCATTCATCTGAGATGTCTTGGTTTGGACCAAGCCTCTGTAGCTGCAATATTTGTATGTTCAAATGTGGGAATGTAATCAGTTTTGCTTAACTGTTTGACAGAGGCTTTTTCATTGAGAATAGGAAATAGTTCCTAATGAAAGAGTAAAGGCCAGATAGAATAAATAACTTGTGTGCCTGGAAGACAGGTGCTACAAACCCTAAATTTAAGTGTGCCCTAGAGTGGAGCCCCAGTTTTAGGCACCGAGGTTCCATATGCATTTCATGAAGGAAATGGGCAAGTCAAAGGACCAGGCAGGGAGTTGCTGGAAGCTAGCTAATAAATAGTCGTAAACCCTGGATGAAATCCTGCTTCTCCTGGAACTGGTGCTCGAATCACGTCTGCAAGGAAAGAACTTCCATCTACTTTATTTCCCCATTATTTAAACAGGAAGCAGTTAAGCCTGCATTTTGCAAGACCAAAAGCTGTTGATGTGTCTTAACTATTTCTGAGCATGTCTACTGGATTAGCCTCTTCAGACAACTGGAAAGGAAGTTGGCCTAACTTCTAGCTCCAAATGGGGCTTGAGCCAAAGGAAGGTGCCAGGGCAGTTCTGGGTATGTATGGAAGTGAAAACTGCAGTAATAGTGGGAATTTTCTGGGCAAACAGGCTAGATCATAGCAAATTGAGGTTAAGATGATGAATAAAAGTTTTTTGGATTGTGATAATAGACTTTGGGGGCCAGGTTTTGCCTGGTTCTGTTTTGGATAAGTCCCTGGTTCATTAGTTTATGGGAGTGACATATGTCATTCTTAATTAGTTTAAAAATATATCTTTCAAAGTGATGATTGTTTATTGAAAATCAGAGCATTTCAGCTAATAAGCATTTACATGCTAGATGGAAGGTACACAGAAACTGGGTATTAGAAAACAGAGGGACATAATGTAGACAACTACGTACTTGTTCAAACCAGGGGAGTAAAAGTAAAGAATTCAGACTGATTGTGGGGGAGAAATCCCCATAAAATATCCTCATTGGTTGGATTGTGGAAGAGTTAACCATTTTCAAAATTGTCAAATGGCAATGCCAAAGAATACAAATATCCAAATATTTGAATAATTCCATGGAAAATATTTAATAGCATATTGAGACTCATGTGTTTTGTCAACCTTGTAATTTTTACATGGATCCTGTCAGCACACCAATGTTCACTTACATGTTCTGACTGGGCACATCTACCTCTGATGCTATGTGTAGGTTACTTACAGGCTGTGGGCACCAGAATCCTAGCAAAATAAGATTCTTAATATCTTTTGAAAATTTTAGTCCAAGTTGTTATACCTTTAGATTGAATTTTTAATTTTATATTCATATCATTTTTACTTTGGGTAGCACATGGATTTTACTAACATGACAGTCCCTTAGATATAGCAGAATTCAAATGTAGTCTGACTAGAAAGATCCCAAATCTATCTGATCCAAAGCTTTCCAATATTTTCAGATCTTCAGATACCAGAGATACAGATTACCAAAGACTAAGGAAGACTACCAAAGATCTTGCAGACCTAGACATAACAACAGATCTGACACTATAACAAATGCAAATCTACTTTTCACTAAGGGGTCTTATTAAAAAAAAATTGCAGTTGTTGTAAAATCTACACATTTTAGGCAGCCTTTTCAGGGCCTCTTTCACTTCCTTATTTCTCAGGCTATAGATGAGGGGGTTAACCATGGGAGTCAAAACAGTGTAGGTGACTGAGAACATTTTGCTTAGGTCTCTCAGTGAATGAGTGCTTGGAAACATATAGACAATAATCAGGGTCCCATAAAAAATTGTCACTACAATCAGGTGAGAGGAGCATGTGGAGAAGGCCTTTTGCCTCCCCGTATTAGAAGGGATTCTCAGGATAGCGGTGATAATGCAAATATAGGATGTCAAGATTAAGAGAAATGGCATCAGCATGAATAGTATGGAGAAGATAAAAATCAAAATGTACATCAGGTGGAGATCACTGCAGGAAAGTTGTATCACGGGGATGAAATCACAGATGAAATGGTCAATTACATTGGAACCACAGAAAGTCAACTGTGTTATGGAGAGAGTAGTTACAGTATTACCCACAAAGCCACTTATCCAGGAGAAGGCTGCTAGTTGCAAGCAAAGCTTACTATCCATAATAGCCATGTAATGCAGAGGTTTACATACTGCCAGATAACGATCATAAGACATTACAGAGAAGAGAAAGCATTCTGCAGCTGCCAGGCCACCAAAGAAATAGAATTGGGTGATACAACTTGTGAAGGAAATGTGGTTCTCACCAGTCAGGGTACTCATCAGGACTCTGGGCAGGGTGGTGGAGCTGTAACAGGTCTCCAGGAAGGACAAGTTCCCCAGGTAGAAATACATGGGGGTGTGAAGGTGTTGATCAGTCAAAATCAGCACAATGATGAGGATGTTCCCAGCCACAGTCACAACGTAGATCACTAGAAACAGCACGAAGACAAGAGCTTGCAGTTCATATTTATTGCCAAACCCCAGGAGGATGAATTCTGTGACAGAAGTTTGATTTTTGCTTCTGGTGTTAACCATGAAGATGATATCTATTGCTGAAAAAAGTAAATGTTACAACAGCCCCACAATTTTAGTTTAAGCCTATTAACAGTTAAAATCTCCATGTTGTGGAGTTAGAGTTGTAGACTGCAAGGCTAGGATGGGCTACTATTATAATGTCATCTGCCCTGCTGTGTAACACAGCCCTTCATCCATTCGTAGTTCTATTATAGCAGACCTTACCTTACACTCTTCCCCTTACGTATTAATACTCCCTCCCTCTCAGAAAAATGGTACAGGACTGCAGTTGGAGAGCTAGCACCTACCTGTAACCCCAGGATACTGCAAACTTCAATTGACTGGCTTTTATTTTTAATGAGACATTGACCAAGGTTTTGCTTCTTCACCAGAGCTCCTCATCTCTCATCACTGAATGTGGATTCACCCAGTAAATAGATCTGCCCTCCCTGAAGAGAAGAGCTGGTGCTGCAGTCTTGCTTGGAATTTGCTTTTCTCCTTCTGTTAACCAAGTGCAGAGGTTCCCCAGGTTTGTATCCTTCAGCATGGAGCCTTACCATCTCCGCTGCGTACCTTTCTGGTGGGGCTAAGTCTAGGGAGTGACTGACTTATTTCCTAAGTATAAACAACCAGAGGCCCCAGAGGACATCTGTATGGGACATACGTACCTGCTGTCTGGGACTGTTGTTGTACAGGGACCAATTTAATACTACATTCATTTAAAGTTTTGTCAAACAGACTGACTTTTCTAAATTATTTTAATTACATCAATACTGTCATTGAGTAATAATTTGGGAGAGGTGACAAGCAAGATAAGAAGTCCAACCAGGTATTTTAATAAACACACAAGAAACTGAATTGAAATTCAAGGCAAATTAAATAAACAAATGAAAGAAAATCTCCCTTTCTTATTTATTCCCTCTCTCTTGGTCATGCAAGCACACAAACTCAATAAACTAAATAATCTGAACTACTGTTTAATGTGTCAGTGCTTATTTATATAATTGCTTTTCAGCTCTCTGTTTAAAAAAATCAGGGTGTGGGAATAGGGCCAGTGCCCACATGTGCAGTCTACCTGGGACTACATTTAGTCCCAAATCTGAGCAGCTTGCTATGTGCCCCTGGGGCCACTGAGGGGAGCTCCAGCCTCTGGTCACATGGCTTCCAGGTCTTGGCAACCATGCTGATGCCAAAGGCAGCTGTCAGCACTGGCAGCTGTCTTAAAAGCACCCCCCACCCCCTTCTGATTCCTGGCCAGCCCCATCCCCTGTCCGGGAGCTGCATGCCAAGTGCAGGGGTAGCATGCAGCAGCTTCCTCCTTGCCCAGCCTGCCTCCCCGCGCCATGCCTGCCCCTGCCCCTGCCCCTGCCCCTGCCAGCAGTGTCCACTGCCCCGCTGCTTCAGCCTGGCTCCTGCCAGCAATGAGCAGTGTCCTGCACTGCTGCTGGCATGGTGTTGGCCCTGCTGGCCCACCAGGCCCCCCCTGCCCAGGCCCCAGGACAGCTACACACCTGCCAGGCAGGCCCAGGGTACCAGCTCTGGAAGGTTCTGGCCAAGCCCCTCCTCCTGCACTCCCCTCTCCAGCCCGCCTGCCCCACCACCCACACACCCCCAACCCCCCGCTCACCCATAGCGCCACTCCAGGACACACAAGTCAAACAGAACAAACTTTATACCCTCAACAAACAAAGATTGCTCTCCCCTCCCCCTCCACAGAGTGCCCCTCCACCACCATCCCCACCCACCAACAATAAAAACCCTGTTCCTCAAATTTTAAAGACACTTTGCATGTCTGACCCTGTCTCTGAGTCCAGCTGTGTGGAGCTGAGGGGTGGGGCCAGCCAGGGTGCAGAGCCTGCTGGCAGGCAACTAGCACCCTGCCCACAGACAGTCCCCTCACATATCTGGGGGCTGCAACAAAGGCCGGGGTGTTACCTGTCAGCTCTGTCGCACAAATGATGTCATATTTTTCCCGGGATGACTGGTAGAAGTCCTCCCCACAAAGTTTATGAACACTCATGCTAAACTGAGGCTTATTCACAACAGGTAAAATATAAAACCCTGATGCTGCAAGCATAGCTAAGCCATCTGAGAAGAAACAATGTGGTATCCCATCTAGTCATAAGAATTTCAAGCTGGCTCATAAGTGTCTGGTTACTCCTTAACCTTATGTTTTTCCTGGTTATTAATCAGTTTCTTGAGATGTTCCAAACCAGATAACTCCTTGTCAATAGAAAAGATAATTATTTCCACAATTGAAAGAATGCTTTGAAGAGGCTAGACTAAGGGTGTAAAAAGCTGTAAAAGCAGCAAACAGTGTGCTTTCAAGAGAGAGGAATCCCTCTGACACCATCCGCTGTTCTCGGGAAGCTGGAATAAAACAGATTGTCTCTTTCTGTCATCTGTTTAACCTTCAATGATCGTGCTAAGAACTTTACCTGTCAACAAAACATCCAAGTGCATTGGAATGGTGAGATCCCAGTACCTCTCTCTCTTTCTCTTTTTCTCTCTAGGCATAGATTTCTGAACCTGAATTGTATTAGTTAAGCTTGAGCTAGGTTTCCCAAATACTCAATGAAACCAGGATAATATTGTAATTGTTTTTGTTTGTTTCCCCTTACATGTCTATTACTACTAGTACCATTAGAAATTTCATATACTTAGCAATAAATAACTTTTATAATCAAACTGGTGGTAACTGAGTAAATTTTTTCTTCTCTACTTCCTCTTCCCCACTTGCTCTGCAGCAATGCTTCTTTTACCTAAGCCAAAGATTGGGACGTGCTGAGTTTGAGACACACAAGGGGACCAGCTTGTACAGGCTGGTTGACCCAGTTTGTCTTAGACGTGCCCTAATGAACTGAATGCTGGCCCACGAGGGTGTCAGCTGGACACCCAGCTGGATTCAGAGGTCTTCTGTTCACCTGTGTGCTTGTGTCTGACTGCATTTTATTGTTACCTTAATGAACTGATTCCTGCCATATAAGGATGTCAGCCTGTACATGCTGATCAACCCAGCTGGGTCAGGTGTGTCACGTAATCTCTGTGTGTTTGTATGTATGTGACTGATCTGGTGGCTGGAAGAACCCAGCCCCATTGAACTGAGTCCTGCAAGATAGTTCCACTGGGGGTGAGGACTTGCACAAGGGAGAGATACAGCTCCATATAGAAACACCAGTACACAAGCAGCACATTGATAGAATTACAAAGACCCTAGAACCATATCCCTAATAAATGAGCACACCCCAAAGTGATGGGTAAATCTGGTAACAGGGGACTGCAGCACCTTCTCCATGATGCAGCCATGGATGTGTTGCAGGGTTGGTACCCAGGGGTCCTGTGGGGCCGGGGTGGGATGCGGAGTGTCGTGGGGCTTGGGTGCAGTCTCTGCTGGGAGGCCCTGGGCCACCAGCTGCTGCTCGGACAGCTCCACATGCTGCTGCTCCATGACCGTGGCTCTGCCCAGTGGGCCTGGCAGGCCCACAGTTGCACCTCCTCCCAGATGGCCTCCTGGGCAAGGTCCCCTGCCCACCATGCCCACTGATCCACCACCCAGTCCTTTCTTGTGACCACCAGCCACTGGAGCAGGTGGGTACCATTCAGGGTGTGCAGCTGGTGCAGCCGGCACCTGCAGGTCATTCCAGCAGCAGATGACAGTGAGGCTGTGGTGGCAATCGTGCAGTCCGTTCTGGTCTCTCCCTTGCATTCAGATGTTGGTCCTTAAGAGGCAAGAGACTGAAGGCTTTTGTGAGAGTTTGCAACATTTGAGAGAAAAGATGTGTTCCTGAGGCCCTGCACTGCCTGGCCTCAGATTGGAGGTCAGTTGTGTGTGGGTGCCCAGGGGCCATAGTAAGCCAGCTGGGCAAGTCTGGGCCTAGGTGGGTGGAACCTGAGCCTCCCATCCTCGCTTGCTCCCTGGACTTTGGCCACAGGCTTCCTGCCTTCCCTGCCCCCTTCCCAGGATGGGCCATGCCAGGCTGCTGGCAGCACCTGCTGCCATGGCTTCATCCTCCACTGACCCCCTCCCACCTCTGCAGACAGACAGGCTCCAGGCATGTGGGGCTCCCAGGCGTCCGGGGGGAGGGGCTAGCCACATCCCTACTTTCCCCTCTAGGGTCCTCTCCCACCAGGCGACCCCCCCCCCACCACTGAGGGCCTCTTCCACCACACCACCACTGTGCCCCAAGTGTGTTCCTGCTGCATGTGCCATAGGCGGTGTGATGGGCTGTTTGTCCTGGTGGAAGGCTGTTTGGGCCACTATGCCCTGTTGCCTGGATGGCGCCCTGGGCACAACCTGAGCTCCTGGAGTGAGACCCTGAGCTATAATAGCGTGGGGCATAAGTCTGGCCTGCCCTGGAATGGCCGCTGCTGCCTGTAGGGCTATCTGTGGCACCTCTAAATATTTCTGCCCCCAGCTGCCAAGGAAGAGATCGCTGCTGGTATCAATACCTTCCTCAGTGAATGGGAAGCCCATGCCTGCCCAGCCACTAGGACATAGGCTGCTCAATAAAGGTCTGATAGGTGTCCCACCTCTCTGCATGTTGTGGGGGGGAACCTGTAGCCAGGAGGGTGTGGGAGGGCCAGGCAAGGAGTGGGGACCAGGGCTGGAGCTGGGGCCAGGGGCAGGGGAAGAGGTGGGGGTGGGGAATGAGCCTGGTAGAACCCACCCGCCAGTGTGGGACTTACCATGGGCCTGGGACCAGTGAGGCTGGCAGCTCAGCATGGGGCTCCCCATTCTAAGAGGCATGCAGCTCCACCTGGTGTCTGTGGCTTCCTGTGGGCTGGGTGCTGACACCTGGTGTTCCCTCCCCCCCTCCCCCCTGCCCTCCCTGGGGAGGAGCTGGTGCTGTTGGCAGCTGGCAGTGGTATGGTCAGCCAGTCCTCATGGGCAGCTGCAGGCCAGGGCTAAGGCCAAGGTAGCTGCTGGCTAGGGCTCCCTGGGCTACTAATGAGGGCAGCAGCTGGGGAGGAGTTCAGGGCAGGGCACTGAAGGCGTGAGGTCCAATGATGTGTCACTGGAGGTGTCAGGGTGGGCATGGGTGCAGGCTCCTTGGGCACTCGAATGGGGTTCAGCTCCCGCATGAAAGACATGGTATTTGGGGCCCCACCAGACCAAAGACTGTGGCTGGTTATGGTCACCCACTGGACCTGCAGGTCCTTGACCTTAATGTAGCACTGCCACACCAACTTTGTTACATAAATTGCCAATTGATCAAATCACAAGCAGACCTTATGAGGGGATTAGGCAAAGTGCTGTGTTTATTGATTAAGCACTTAATGCACACACACACACACACACACACCACATTCATACCCCAATTTCTGTTCTGTGCTGGTATACATTACCTCTTTTGTCGGTGCTTGGATCAACTTAGTGGCCAACCA
>NW_005843019.1:235708-244089 GCF_000455745.1 Alligator sinensis
CTGCTGCTCCATCTCGTCAGATGGACCAATGCTCCAGGATGACATGCAGAGCAAGACCCAAAATTGATATGTCTTGCCCCATCTGCAATAGCCTTGTCAATTCACCCAGTCCTCTGGGCTCTTCATAGGTTATCAGTGTTCTTTCTTGAAGGTCAATTGTGGTTGCTGTCTCGCTGTTCTGGGGCAGCTACTTCTTGTTTGCTCTTTTATCTGCCATTCTTCAGCCAATTGCCAGCTGATATTTTCCTTTTCCAGAAACACACTCTCATCCATACAGCATACAAAAGAGTAAAAGCTCGAGTACTTATGTCAAACTACAGAGCAATACAAAATGGAGTTTCTTAAGGCAATGCAAAACTAAAGAAAATACATAAGCTTAAAAGCAACAGGCAAAACTCTATTTCCATGTTATTTACCTAACATCAAGCTGGTATTTATGCTATTTGCATAACAACTGGGAGTGGCCCCGTGCATGCATCTCAGCCACCAGGGCTTCATAAGTGTGGGCATTCAAGTGCCCACCCTGGACAAATTGTCTCAGGAGGTCTTCCTGACCCCACAGTGCCCTAAATGTGCACACATCCTCCTGTATCCAGTTTGGGCCCCTGGGGCTATGGATGGGTGGGGCTTGGCCTGGACACAAGGGAGGAGGATGATGTCAGATCCCTGTTGGCTTACTGGGCCCCCATGCCACTGGCCCTGTGATGTCGGCCCTTGAGGGCTGACAGCAGCACCCCCAAAAGGGGATTGGCCAGGGAGTCACAGCTGTGTGGCTAAGGTGCTTCACTGTGGTCCTGGAAAGAGAGAGATGTGGGGTTGAGTAGCAGTGGGGAGCAGGTGCTGGTCCTGGTAGCACAGCCAGAAAGGCCAGGAGCCCAGATAGGATCATAGGCCTGGGCAAGGGGTGCAGCAACCTGCAGCCCTTTGCAATGCTCACCTATGGCCAGGCAGCAGCTCAGGATGGGGACAGCCCAGGCAAGTATGGCCGGCAGCCTGTCCAGGGGGGCACACAGGGTCTGTTTGATTCCTGGACAGAGAGCAGCTCCTTCCAGCTCCCTGTGGTGTGTGCCCCAAGGCACACAGTGGCTTCAATCTTTTATACCCTGCAGCTAGGGGCTGCCAGAGAGCAACCCAGTCCAACTCCAGGAGAGGGGGCCAGGCAGGAGCCCTGGGGCTGGGCTCCAGCTCGCCTCATAGTGGCTTCGCAGACCCAGCCTGGAAGCTCCCACATTACTGCGCAGTAATGCCTCTACACATGCTGTAATAGTAAGAGCTTTAGTAATGCTAATAGCAAGAGTTTTGTATGCTGATTCCATAGTAGGCCGGCGAAATGTCACGTAGCTTCCTGCTCTGTGAGTGTGACCGAACCATGAACCTAGACAGTAGAATGTTGTAATATGGTGGAATGTGATAAACACCAGGTGTGTTGGATCACGACTCATCCCCAAATTCCTAGCTTGAGATAACCATATCCCTAGCTCGAGATAATGTTATTTACTCCAGACTATATAAGCTGTACATTCTTAAGTTACAATGGATCCTCAGCTCTGGCAAAAAGTTCTGGCTTGTGCGGAGCCCTGGCGCAGGTTATCGCATCCCTGGGATCGGGACACTCCAGGGCCAGGGGAACTATGTGGGGTGGCGGCTGCCGCCTAGAGCCGATGTGAAGTGACCATCCTCTCTGCTCTGTTCTGTGACCTGCCTCTGCGAGTATCCTTAAATAAAGCTTTGCAAGGGTATGAACAACCATGAGTACGTCCTTTGTTCAAGCACGGGGAATCTTCTGAACCCAGTAGTTCATTCTAAGACACATGCATTATTGCACTGCAACTAATCAGGTATAAATTTGATACCTGTATGATGCAGCAGTGTAGTGTCCATGGGTGTCTACACATGATGAGCATCTACTTTGCCATGGCAGTGTGGCCCACCACCCTCCCCATTATAGTACACTGCTATGGTGAAGTATCTGCCAAGAAGAAATATGCACCATGAGTACGGTGCTGTACGGGCAGTTATTGAGCCTTGCTTTTATACTTCCAAAAGGAAATACTAAAGCACAGGACAGTAACAACATCACCATAGGGTAACATGTAGACATGCCCTCACTGTAGGAATTGTTGATGGAGATCAAGCTTCTCATAGAGCTGCTGGTGGACAAAGGTTCAGACTTGATGGCTGAGATGTATCAGGAGCAGAAACTATTTGTTCCTATTTGTCTGGAAAATGCCAAGCCAAGTGCAGTACAACTGGATATAGGTAATAGATGATAATATACTTCCCAGAGAGTCTTCAGTGTCCTGAGTTTAGGATTATCAAGCACCGCACATCGAGGTTCATATAAACCTAGTCACTTTTAATCTGCAACAACTTTTATTAGTTCTGCAAAACCCATGAGAAATAATACATATTATTAGCATTAGTACAGAGGAACCTGAAAGTGTGTGTGTGCTTGTGTGTGTGTGTTTGTGTTCAGAAAATTCCACCTAAAAGTTTTAGTTGTGGGGAGGGAAAGATAGTTTTAACTTTTTAGAAGAATATACTGCCTTTCAACCAGGTTCAAATTTTACAAACATAACGATACATCACTTGTGCAGAAGACTCTTGAAACCCAAACCACTCCATTACTGTTTCTTTCACTTATCCTCATATCAGCTTGGTAGTTTGAATTCACAAGACACTAAATTTGCTGACAACTTTTCTCAGGCCCTCTTTCACTTCTCTGTTCCTCAGACTGTAGATAAGGGGATTGATCAGGGGTGTAAGGATTGTGTAGAAAACAGAAAATGTTTTGTTTAAGTACCTCAGCATGTTGCTTTTTGGTAACAAATATACAATCAATATGGTCCCATAAAAAATTGTTACTACAATGAGGTGAGAGGAGCAGATAGAAAATGCCTTTTGTCTTCCCCTCCCAGAAGGGATTCTCAGAATGGCATCTATTATACAAATGTAAGACGCCAGAGTTAAGAAAAATGGGGAAATGGCAGCAAAGAAGGAAGTTATAAAACTAATAAGGATGACCAGCCTAGTATCACTGCAGGAGAGCTGTATCATTGGAGTGAAGTCACAAAAGAAGTGATCAATCTCATTGTGCCCGCAGAAAGTTAATTGCGATGTAAAAATCACTATTAATGTAGAAACCAGAAATCCTCCTAGCCAAGATCCAGTTGCTAGCAGTAGACAGACTCTGCCATTCATTAACATTGCATAGAGCAGTGGTTTACAAATTGCTAAATACCTATCATAAGACATTGCAGCTAGGAGACAACACTCTGTAGCTGCCAGGCTTGCAAAAAAATAAAACTGTGTAATGCAGCCCCGAACAGAAATGGTTCTGTCCCCTGTCAGGAGACTGGCCAGCATCCTGGGCAGGACAGTGGAGGTGTAGCAAGTCTCCAAGTACGACAAGTTTCCCAGGAAGAAGTACATGGGGGTATGAAGCTGCGGATCAGCAACAACAAGCACAATGATGAGGATGTTCCCAGTCACGGTCAACATATAGATCACTAGAAACAGCAGGAAGAGAAAAATCTGTAGCTGTGGAATGCTCCCAAATCCTAGAAGGAGGAATTCTGTGATAGATGTGTGATTGTCTCCTCCTGCTTCCTCCATGAGGTGCAGCTGGGTTTTTCCTTTCACTCTTCTAGTGAGAAGCAAGGATTTTTGTGGGTGATATTTTTTATTGGACCTTTTTCGTGGTCTGGATTAAGTTAGACAAGCTTTTGAACACAAGCATTTTTCATCAGGTCACTATTCTAGTGGGTTATTCCTGGAAATGAAAAAAAAAGTAATTATCTTTGAAAGTTTGCTATACAGTTCCACCAGGGAGATGTACATTGCATCAATACTATTACTGTTCAAACTCAGGCAAGGGTTTATGTTCTCTTTGCTCAGGGCTGTGGAATTGCAGTTTTGTACCTGCCTACCATGGGTGACCAGTGACATCTGAGTCAGGCGGGGCACGTGGCCCTCCAGTGACCAGTCAGTGCCTGGGGGTGTTCTCCCAGGGCCAAACTTGGTGACTGGGGGGTGTCTCCTGCGGCCGATCACACTCACCTGAAAGCAGCGGTGGAGCTTCCAGAAGTGGCGACAGCCACTTCATCCACTGCTTCATTCCAGCTGGTGCTCACACTGCCCCCCTGCCTGTGACCTAAGAGGGGAGTGTGGCCTGATAGGAGGTGCACCAATGCTTTCAGAGGGTGCACATGCACCATTACATGTTGCCACTGCTGCCTGCTCCAGGTAAGAGCTCTACAGTTATTTAGTGCTCTTCTGTCCATGGCATTACATGCAGGTTTAATGGGCTTAGGGTCACAGAATCATAGATAATTATGGTTGGAAGCAACCTCATCAGTCCAGCCCTATGCTCAAAGCAGGGCCTTCCCCAACTATATCATCTGTGACAAGGCTTTGTCTAGCCAGTCCTACTGGCTAGTCATACCTAGCAGCTTTTTAGAAATGTGCATTCAAAAAGGAAATGTCCCAAGCAGATGCCTTCCGAAATTCCTTCTCTTTTCTGTAGTTATTAATACTTCATCATCATAGTCACTGTAATCATCATCAACCTCAATATTAATGACCCTTCATGACTTCCACAGTAAGCTCAGCTATAAACCCATTCAAGCCTCATTAGTGGCACCCCCTTAGTCCTCAGGCCTCTAACCATCACCTTCCTTGAGGCCTACTGGTGGGATTCATTCAGGCTTAATCTATACAAAATCCTTCAAATCTCTGTCATGCTGGCTGGCATCCTGGGTGTGTTTTATAGGAAATGAGAAAGAACATCTGCAGCTCCAGAGAGATTTTGTAGAGTGACAGCAAATGGTTTATAGTCAAGAAGCTACAGAGTGGAAAGAGTAACAAACATGGAGAAAATGACTTCCAGTAACTTTCCGGAACTTGTCTTCCAGTAGATTTCAGAATGGAAAGAAGAGGGGCAAGATGGAAAGCAGCAGGGCCATGAGTGTGCCAAGTATGGGAAGAGCTTCACTGGGACCACGAACCTGGCCTGACACCTGCACATCCACACAAGGGACCAGCAACTCCACCTACAGTGCAGGTAGTGCTTCAAGCACACCTACACCCTCAGCACCCACCAATGACTGCACTCAGATGAGCAGCCTCACCTCTGGGGCAAGTGCAGGGAGAACTTTCCTTGCCCCCTCCCCTCCATGCTTTGGAGAAGGGATGGGAAGCTGTTCAAAGGGGGAAGTTAGGGAGGGGTCTTTGGGGTCAGGGAGCTGAGGAGAAAGAGGGGAAGAGTGGGGGTTTACGGGGTTCGGTGTTGGGGCAGATGGAGAGGGGCATTTGGGTTTGGGGGTCTAGAAAGCTTTTTTGTAAGTTATTCTGTCCTCTTATTTTGAGCCAATGAGACTTTTTTTAGGAAAAGTGTCATATAAATTGAATACATTAAATGAATAAGTACACTTGCATTCCTCAAAGCCCAAAGAAAGCCTGACAAACTGGAAAAGGTCAGGATGAATTCTAGCTGTGTGGAGGGATATCAGTGGCCATAACTTAAAGATGTTATGAAGAAACTTTCTGCAAGAAAAGACAGACCTTCAATATGAGGACACAGAGACAGAGACAAGATGCCAAAGAGACAGGTAGGTGCTTTAGTTTGGGCAGAACACGACAAGTATGTGTGGAAGATCTATGGGCCATCACCCTAAAAAAACTATAACTTTCTAGATCTGCTTTCCCATAGGTCAGATTTTCATAGATTTCATAGATTTCAGAGACATGTTTGGCTGGAAGGGACCCTGGAGGATCATTGAGTCCAGCCCCCTGCCCCAGGGGTAGGAAGTCAGCAGGGACATAGGATCCCAGCAAAATAAGCATCCAAATGTGTCTTGAAGGTATTCGAAGTGGGTGCTTGAACCACCTCCAGTGACAGTCTATTCCAAACCTTGGGGGCTCAGACAGTGAAGAAGTTCTTGTTTATGTCCAGCCTGAATCAGTCACAGCGGACTTTGTAACCATTTGATCCTATCATCCCTTGGGGCGCTCTGGTGAACAGACGTTCCCCCAGATCCTGATGAGCACCCCTGATAAACTTATAGGTGGCCACCAGATCACCCCTGAGCCTGCAGTTTTCCAGACTGAAGAACCCCATAGCTCTCAGCCTCTCATCATAAGGTCTGTTTTCCTGACCTCTGATCATGCACGTGACTCTCCTCTACACCCTCTCAAGCTTCTCCACATTCTTTTTGAATTGTGGAGCCCAAAACTGGACGCAGTACTCCAGCTGTGGCCTCACCAAGGCCGAGTACAACAGGAGAATGATGTCCCGGGATTTGCTTGAGAAGCATCTATGGCTTTTAGAAGAAATAAAAAAATGACCAAAAATGGGAGTAGGAGAAGCCTTGCAGAAAGCTGATGGGGGTGCAGAATTTTCTTCACATGGCACACTCAAAATCTATTAGAAAAAGAGAAGATCCCAGCCCCCTGCCCCAGGGGTAGGAAGTCAGCAGGGACATAGGATCCCAGCAAAATAAGCATCCAAATGTGTCTTGAAGGTATTCGAAGTGGGTGCTTGAACCACCTCCAGTGACAGTCTATTCCAAACCTTGGGGGCTCAGACAGTGAAGAAGTTCTTGTTTATGTCCAGCCTGAATCAGTCACAGCGGACTTTGTAACCATTTGATCCTATCATCCCTTGGGGCGCTCTGGTGAACAGACGTTCCCCCAGATCCTGATGAGCACCCCTGATAAACTTATAGGTGGCCACCAGATCCCCCCTGAGCCTGCAGTTTTCCAGACTGAAGAACCCCATAGCTCTCAGCCTCTCATCATAAGGTCTGTTTTCCTGACCTCTGATCATGCACGTGACTCTCCTCTACACCCTCTCAAGCTTCTCCACATTCTTTTTGAATTGTGGAGCCCAAAACTGGACGCAGTACTCCAGCTGTGGCCTCACCAAGGCCGAGTACAACAGGAGAATGATGTCCCGGGATTTGCTTGAGAAGCATCTATGGCTTTTAGAAGAAATAAAAAAATGACCAAAAATGGGAGTAGGAGAAGCCTTGCAGAAAGCTGATGGGGGTGCAGAATTTTCTTCACATGGCACACTCAAAATCTATTAGAAAAAGAGAAGATCCACAAGACAAAGGGGAATAAGTACTGGTGCTGTTGAAAGTGGTTGACAAGGCAAGGAGGGTGAAGGTGAAGCACTGGCTATGAGTTTGGCTGAGGAAAGCTCATTAGAGGCTTTGCCAGTGGAGGCTTTCATGCAGTGAAAGGGGTACAATAGGACTGGAAAATTTCTGAATGGAATTAGAGAAGAGGAACTCAAGGTGGTGATTGTAAACAGTGTGTGTGGGATGAGGTTAGAGATTAAACTCAGAAGGGAGATACCTGTTAGCTCTGTGTTCCTGGATGAGGTCTGGCACCCAGCTTGCTTGACTTACAAAGGACTTTTTGCATCCCGCCCCCCACTCCCACCCACCCATACACACATACACCTCATTTAACCAGAACTAAGCATAAGAAAAGTTTAATAGGCATTTTGGGCTGTACATTCCCGGTCCCAGTATGGGAGGCCTGTTTAAACTTGATTGACTAAAACTGAGCTGCCAGGTTAGGGAATGCTGAGGCAAGAGACTCATTCAGAGGGGGTATGGGTGACATCTGAACAATGGTTAAGGGTTCATCACAACATCCAGCCCATTGGAGCCCTAACCACAAATGCCGTCATACTTTTCCTGGGATGACTGGTGGAAGTCCTCCCCACAAAGTTTATGAATACTCCAAGTAATCCCTTTAGGTCTGTTAAAAGACTACAGTAAAATCTGAAAGTCATGCTAGACTGAGGCTTATTCACAACAGGTAAAGTACAATTACTGATGCTGACTTCACAGTGCAAGAATTGCTTGGCCATCTGAGTAGAAACAATGTGGTATCCCTTCCACTATATCTTCAATATTCATAATAATTTCAAGCTGGCTTCGAGGTATCTGGTTACTCCTTAAAACTGTATGTTTTTCCTGGTTGTTAATCAGTTTCTTAAGATGTTCCAAACCAGATAACCCCTTGGCACTGAAAAAGGTAATTCATTTAAATTGAAACTGCTTATATAACAGGATTTTCCCTGTCAATTATGGCTTGGGACCCTCTTGATTTACACAATTAAAGCATGCTTTGAAGAGGCTGGACTACAGGTATAAAAAAGCTGTAAAGCAGCAAACAGTGTGCTTCAAGTGGGAGAAATCTCTCTTGACACCATCCGCTGTTGTTCTTGGGAAGCTGGGATAAAGGGATCATCTCTTTGCACTGCCTGTTTAACCTTCAACAATCGTGCTGGGAACTTTGTCTGGCAACAAACCACCCAAGTGCCTTGGAACGGGGAGATCCAAGCTCTTGCTCTCTAGCTCTCTCTT
>NW_005843019.1:244099-253345 GCF_000455745.1 Alligator sinensis
CCCTTTTTCTCTTTAGGCATAGCTTTCTAAACCTAAATTTTATTAGTTAAGTCTGAGCTAGGTTTCCCCAAATACTCAATGAAACTAGGGTAATATTGTAATTGTTTTTGTTTGTTTCCCCTTACATGTCTATTACTACTAGTACCATTAGAAATTTCATAGACTTAGCAATAAATAACTTTTATAGACAAACTGGTGGCAACTGAGTGACTTTTTCTTTTTCTATTTCCCCTTCCCCACTTGCTCTGCCGCAACACTTCTTTTACTTAAGCCAAAGATCCCTGTGAAGCCCAGAAATACTGTGGGGTTCACTCATCAAGAGGCTATCACTACTAGGACAGTTAGGGCAAAAGATTGGGACGTGCTGAGTTTGAGACACGTAAAGGGATCAGCTTGTACAGGCTGGTTGACCCAGTTTGTCTCAGACGTGCCCTAATGAACTGAATGCTGGCCCATGAGGGTGTCAGCTGGACATCCGGCTGGATTCAGAGGTCTTCTGTTCACCTGTGTGCTTGTGTCTGACTGCAGTTTACTGTTACCTTAATGAACTGATTGCTGGCATATGAGGGTGTCAGCCAGCCTGACCATGCTGATTAACCCGGCCGGGTCAGAAATGTCACATTAGTGTGTGTGTGTGTGTGTGTGTATTTGACTGATTTGGTGACTGGAGGAACCCAGCCCCATTGAAAACAAGTCCTGCAAGATAGCTCCATTGGGGTGAGGACTTGGACAAGGGAGAGATAAAGCTCCATATAGAAACACAAGTAACACAAGCAGCACATTGATAGAATTACAAAGACCCTAGAAACATATCCCTAATAAATGAGCACACCCCAAAGTGATGGGGAAATCTGGGCAAATATGGTAACAATAGGCACTAGCTGAATAGGCAAGTGGTGTCGAATACTTTATTCTTCTGTTATTTTGTTTCCTTCAAGATGTGGACACCTAACAGACGTGTATACTATGAGGGATAAGAGTATGAAAAAAGAAGAAGAATTTAATTAGAAGAATAAAAGAAAAGGGAAATGATGAGAAGTCACAAGGCTGATCAGGGTATATGATGGGGCCAACTTGTGCAAGGGATTGAATTAGAAAATATGAGATTATATGAAATCCTGCATTTCAGGCTAAGGAAAAGGAGGAAATAAGTGTAGGAAGGGGAGAGGTGCAAGGGAGATGAGCTGAGGGAATGTGGGAATTTATATAATATGATGTCTTTTTCCCTTGGAAGAAACCAGCAAGAACCTGTGGGGATATGAAGAAGGAAGAGATTGAAGAACAAAGCAACGATGGTGAAAAGCACCAGAGACATGATGTCAGCTTTGATTAAGCTGGAGAGGCAGAACTGAACAAGGAGAATGAATTAGTAGAGGAAGAGATAAGCTGGGTCATGGGATTGCTATGAGAAATGCTCTACAGCAGGAGGGCAAAAAAAGCAGCTGATTCAGGGCATGCGACGGGGCTAGAAGGTTGGTTGGGTGGATTTTGCAGTGGGGGAGAGAGAGGAGAAAGTTAAACGTGGAGGGGAGCGTAACAGGTAGAGCTGCAACAGAGCAGCTCCTACTCGGAACTGCCAACTATGCTGTCTTGTGCCTCAGACACAGGAGCTGTGATGAAATGTGTGAAGGGGAGAATGAAAAGCAAGCTGGATCAATAGCTATCCAAACACGGCATGCATCAGGGACAAATGCAGGGCTGCTAACTCATCACTGCTCTGCGTGCTTCTGCTGTAAGGATTGGATCCCTCTCCTGAGCGCAGCTAGGAGCATGCAAGGGGGGCACAGGATGGACCTAGAAATCCCAGCCCTTGCATTTGCCAACGTTTGAAGATGAGTTTCAGAAAGAAAGGGGAGAGGATGGGATATCCCTGGAATGAAGATGTATACGAGAAAGAGGTTGCTTGCATGAGGAAAAGGACAAGGAACCAGAAAAAAAGCACATCTGTTGTGTCCCCAGCTATACCGTGCTGGCCACCTGACATGTATGAGTCGGTTGGGTAGGACTGCAGGCAGGATCCAAGGATACAAGACAGTAGCTCTCACTCTGTCCTGCAGCCTCCCTGTGGTTAGACCAAGCAGCCATAACATAACACTTACCTATAATCCTCTCCATCTGTAGTGGTGGAGTGTGGGGATCAGTGTCGTGGACCCCATCACTCTGCTCCTCGCAGTGTCACAGAGTCTCTCTACATGCTACTCACTAGCTGGAATGATCTTGCTGTCTTGCCTGTGCCCAGCACCACTGCCCCGTTCGGCATTCGCTCAGGTTTATAAGAAAGCAGCTTCTCACCACCAGGCATTGATGATGAAACTTTCCTTGGGATTGCAGATAATGATCACTTTTAGCTATTGAATTCACAAGGGAATTAACTTTGTGGCATTTGTTTAAGAGAGTAAACATCGAGGATTCTGCAGTCCTTGTTCAAAACTCAAAATAAGTGTCTTTTTCCATAAGGTACAATCTGATATTGTAGCAAGAGCCAAAATAAGTGAGAAAAAACATGCATCGTGTTAATAATTGTATAGAATACTTATGAGGCCATTTTGATCCTTAGTTTTTGTGGTCTGTCTTCAAAGACAGATAAGTATCAGCCCCATTTTACAGATTGGGAAAGTGAAGCACAAAAACTGCAAAGCGCTTTGACAATGAGCACCCATGAAGCCAGTGGCAGATCCAGAAGTAGAAACCAGATCTCCACATTTCCATGGAACGGGAATCTCCCCTGGGCCAGGTTGCACATCATTTTTTAAATATTATTTCATGAGTGCAAAACATGGGAAATACCAATACATGGATATGAGAGCTGAAATCAAGATATAATGGGCCATTTCTCATTCATACGGAAAGCTCCTTTACTCCAAATTAATATTTGGTCCCACCTTCCTTTATCATAACACTGCCAGGGCAATTTAAAATGAACTTAAGTGAAGGGTAATCAGGACCAAGATCTTAGTCAGCATTGGGTATTTATACAGCATTTTCATGCCATCTTGATAAATGCTTTCAGAATATCTTGAATGGTAAACAGTGCACAGAGAACCTGCTTTGATGGCTTTGGATGCTCAAACCACCTGGGGATGCAGGAGTCTATTTAATCAGATGTATTTTCATGTTTGATGTATTTTCAAGTTTGATTGCAATAGAGTGGTGTCTTCCAGTTCATCACACTTGATATCTGGTTCACCTTACTCAGCTTCATCAGCCATTGCCAGTTCTCTGCATCAGATCAGGCCCTGCACCAACTCTGGGTGCAATTAACTTGCGTCAGTTCATGCCAGGAGTAGGGCTCAGCTGATGCATCCCAGCCCTTCTCCTAGTACTATCTTCAGAATGGGAGGGGGGAAGGGAGCAAAGAGAGCTCAGTCTGGGGGCTGCCCAGCCTGCACTGGATTGGAGCGCCCCCCCCGCCCCAAGCTGGGATCACTGTTATTATTTGCTGAGACGAAGGGGATATATATTAAACCTCCTCTGGTTGAGGCTGCTCAGAATCTAGGTCTTCCACTCCTGGTACACGTAACCATTTTTTAACCATTAAGCTGATAGTTGGGTCTCCTACAGACAGTCACTTGTTATAATTTTGGGCAACAAAAGATCTGGGTCTTAGAATGTCTGGGTCGTAGAATGTCCATGCTTTCCACATCAGAGTAGGTTCTCAGCAGAGAGTAAGTGAATGAGCCTGTTCAGAAGGCCCAAATGGAGATGTGCAAGACACCTAGATTGGTTTCTTCCTTCTCTGCTTCCTAACCTCTGCCATATTTCCCATCGGAGGGGAAGAGCAGCCTAGGCCCTGCCAAAATCTCTGTAGAAACCCAGTCTACCCAATACCCGAAGAAGTGGGGCGCAGCGGAGTCTGCTATGGCTCTGCCCAATGGAAGCTCATCCACTTCTGGTGCCACAGCTCCGTCGGGTGGTGGGGAAGGGCCTTCCTCCCAGTCACTCCCCACTTTGTTAGGGTCACCTATTTCTGTGGCAGTAGACCCCCCCTTTTCCTCCCCCCTCATGGGAGGATTTGGCCCCTCCTGCCAGGAAGGGCAAGTCTCCCCCCGACAAAAAAGGGGTCTTTTGAAAAGGCCTTGTTATCCCCTCAAGACCTACTCACCACTTTGAGGGGAGCTGACGTTACCTAGCAAAGCCCCGCTTCTCTGCCTGCCTCCTCAGCATCCGCACCAGACCCTGTAGTGGTCAGTGGTGACCTGGGGGTAGGGGAGGTAGTGGGGGAGTCTGATATCCCTCCCTCCACCTCTCAGATCCTTGAACCTGACAAGGTTGACATCGAGGTTGAACCTTCTGGAAGCCACAAGCAGCTCTGGGAGCAAGAGTGCTCAGCCCAGGACAGTGCCCCACCCAAGACATCAGGGACTGATGTCCCCCCCCAGGACCCCTCTGGTGATGCTGCTCCCACAAGGCCTGAGGTTCAGAGTCCTGGTGAGGAGTCAAGTGCTCCCCCCATGGGGCTTGATGGCGCTCAGTTCCTGATGTGTACAGCTCTTTCCCCTCGGAGTCAGATATACATTCTGCCTCTGAGGATGAGTTGACAGAAGTCCTCCCTCACAAGGTAGCATTCCCTAATTCAGCTAGGGTGCCCCCCTCGATAGGGAGCATCCCCACCCCGGAGGTAGAACCTGTTCCTGCTTCTGAGGAACCTCCCTGTGCTGGTTACTTTGTTGAACATCTGATTCAGTTTCTAGACCAGGCCAAGCACCACTGGAGGGTTGCACAGCATATACACAAATGGTTCCCAGAACCTGAGACATTTGTGGTGTTCCCTGAGGCTGCAGCAGTGGCGCTGCGCTCCAATCCAGGGTTGCAGTGTTATAATTTTTGCCTTAGCAAGCTTGCGGGTGATGTTGGGTGCTTGTTGTAAGAAGTGCCAGCTGGGGAGTTGTAGGCCCGGTCTCATGGGTGACTGGTGCTGCCTTAGTTGGGGGGGCACGTGCCACCCCTGTGACCAGTCCCCCCGCGGCTGATTCCACTGACCGGGGAAGGTTCCCCCCCCAGCTGATCCTGCCGACTGGGGTGGGGGGGGGGATGTCCCCCCAATGGCTGATCTTGCTGTCTGGGGGGACCCTCATGGCTCATCCCACAACAGCCAATCACTGCAGCCAATCTCTGTAGCCACTTCTGGGAGTGGCTGCAGCAATCGGCTGGCACTTGCAGAGGGGCTCTGGCACTCCTGCCTGCCCCCACCGTCCATCGCCATAGTGGTGAGTGTGGCTGGTCAGGGGGTGCACCGACACTCTCAAGGGGTGCACATGCACCCCCGTGCTCCCCCTACATGTCATCATTGTCCAGTCTTTCCCTGTCCTGCATGTTTGCTCCTCTCTGTTGTTTGTCTCTCTGTTTTTTTGGCTTTGCCTGTCCCCCCGTCTACACCCTTCACACATGGCTACCACAACCTTTGGTTCTCTTAATGCCAATGGCTGCAGAGACCCTGTGAAGTGGATGGCACTCTTTAATTTCCTGTGCCACAAAAGGCTGGACATCCTTTCTGCAGGAAACACACACTGATGCAGCTAATCAAGCCAACTGGCATGTCTCCTGGAAGGGCTGTAATTTCTTCAGTCATGGCACCTCCCTCTGTGCAGGGGTCGCGATCCTTCAGTCACCACAACTGATGCATGACTAGGCGGTAGCCCAGGAGGTCATACCTGGCCTCCTGCTCACCATTCGCATCCTGCTCATGCAACAGAAGTGAGCGGATAGTAATAGGATGGGGTTCAATGTAGATAAACACAGGGTGCTGCACCTGGGGAGAAGGAATCCACAGCACACATACAAGCTGAGGAGCTCCCCCATCATGAGCACAGAAGCGGAAAGGGATCTTGGAGTCATTATTGACTCCAAGATGAACATGAGCTGCCAATGCCAGACCGCAGCCAGCAAAGCCAACCGCACCTTGTTGTGCATCCAAAGATGCATCTCAAGCCAGTCCAGAAAGGTGATACTCCCCCTCTATGTGACATTGGTCAGGCTGCAATTCGAGTACCGCATCCAGTACTGGGCGCTACACTTTAAAAAGGATATGGCCAGCCTAGAGAGAGTTTAGAGGAGGGCCACCTGTTTGGTGAGAAGGCAGCAAGATAGACCCTATGGGGAGAGACTGAGAGACCTGAACCTGTTCAGCCTCAGCAAGAGGAGGCTGAGGCGGAACCTGGTGGCTGCCTACAAACTCATTGGGGGAGATCAACAGCAAATAGGAAGAGCCCTTTTCTCCCCAGCAAATGGCCAGAAGCTGCTGGAGAATAGGTTTAGGTTGGAGATTAGGAGGCACTGTTTCACTGTTAGGATGGCTAGGATCTGGAACCAAATTCCTAGGGAAGTGGTCCTCGGTCCTTCCTTGGGTAAATTAAAAAAGAAGTTGGACAAACACCTGTCTGGGGTCATGTGATCTCAGCGTGTGCTCCTGCCAGTGGCAGGGGGTCAGACTAGATGATCTGTTCAGGTCCCTTCTGACCCCAAACTACTATGAAACTATGGAACATAACCTCCTCTTAATGAACATCTATGCACCCACTGCTGGACGAGAATGGACCGCCTTCTTTGAGACCCTGCCTGACTTCTTGCAGAGTGCAGCTGATGGTGATGACATTCTCCTCCTGGGTGGGGACTTTAATTGCACGGTTGATGCACATCTTGACCAGAATGGGCTGGAGCCCCATCCATCCTCGGCTTGGAAGCTGTGGATTGCTTTGGAGGCAGCAGACCTCAGTGATGTCTGTCACCATCACCATGCTGATGCGAGGCAGTATACCTGGCTGAAGGCAACTGCTGGTGGGCTTGACTGCCTGTATGTCACCAGGCACCACCTACCACTCCTGTGCAGCAGCTGCATTACCCCAGTAGGACTATCAGATCACAGCCTGGTTTCTTGTGTGCTGCGGCTTCCTGGCAAGATGCATTCCTGGGCACCCTACTGGTGCCTCAACACTAGTCTCTTGCAGGATGCTCTCTTCCATGACTGTTTTGCTCAGTTCTGACAGACATGGGCAGCCCTTGAGCCACCTTCCTCTCCTGAAAGAAGTGGTAGGATGTGGGAAAGGTACAGATCAAGGTTTTCTGTCAACAGTACATGCAGTTGGCAACAAGCGAGCTTCGCCACTGTGTTTGGGAGCTGGAGGAGGATGTGGCACAGCTTGAAATGGCCTTGCTTGATGCTGGTGGTGATGACAGACTGTTTGAGAGTCTTAAGCTCTGCAAGCAACATCTGTGGGAGCTGGCAGAGAGTGTAGCCTGGGGTGTGAGGGTTCATGCCTGCTGCCAAAAACCGGCAGACACTGACTCCCTGACTCACTTTGTCTTCATCCTTGAGAAACGACGTGCCACGCAGAAGGTGATTGACCATCTTAAGATCCCAGATGGCCAAATGTTCACAGATGCTGTTGAGATCCAACACCACACCATTGGCTTCTCCCAGAAACTGTTCGCAGCTAATCTGATTTGCCTAGAGTCCAATAGGCGCTTACATAACAGCCTTCTTTGGCTTTGCTCATCAGAGGCTGGCCATCTTGTATGAAAACTTTCTTTGGAGGAACTCATGGCTACTGTCTGGGACCTCACCTTGGGCAAGGCCCCAGGCATTGATGGGTTGCCTGCTGAGTTTTATAAGACCTTCTGGCCTCACCTCAGCCCCTGCCTCCTGCATGTCTTTTGTGAGAGTCTCATGGACCAGACCATGCCAGCCAGCTGCCACTGAGCAGTTATCACCCTGCTGCCTAAAAAAGGAGACCTTGGCTTCATCAAGAACTGGTGGCCAGTATCCCTCCTGTGCGCTGATTAAAAGATCCTGGCCAGGGCTTTGGACAGCCAGATGTGCACCGTTATGACGTCCATCATCACCCCCTGTTTCATCAGAGTCAACTAGCTCCTTGGCAGTGGACCTGCCCCACCCCTTTCCTCCCCGCTCAGGGGAGGATTTGGCCCCTCCTGCTGGGAAGGGCAAATCCCAGAAAAAACGGGTCTTCTAAAAAGGCCTTGTTACCCCCTCAAGACCTCCCCTCCACTTCAAGTGGAGATGAGGTTAGTGAGCAGGACCACCCCCCACCACCCCCACCTGCCTCCTTTGTATCCCCCACAGACCCTGTAGTACTCAGGGGTGACCTGGTGTTAGGGGAAGTGGTGGTGGAGTCCAATAGCCCTCCACCCACCTCTCAGCTCCTTGAGGATGATGAGGTTGATATGGAGGTTGGACCCCATGGGAGCTGCAAGCTGTTCCAGGAGCAAGAGTGCCTGACCCAAGAGAGTGCCCCACCCAAGAGATCAGGGACTGATGTCCCCCACCAGGCCCCCTTGGGGAACACTTCTTCCACAGGGACTGATGCTGAGGATCCTGGTGAGGGGACAAGTGCTCCTCTCAGGGCTTGGTGGCTCTCAGTGCCTGACATGTACAACTCCTCCTCCTCGGGGTCGGATTTTGATTCTGCCTCTGAGGACAAGCTAACAGAAGTCCTGCCTCAGAAGGTGGTGTCCGCTGATTCATCTTAGGTGCCCCCCTCAATAGGGAGCATCACCACCCTGGAGGTGGAACCTGCTCCTGCTTCTGAGTATCCTCCCTGTGTGGGTTACTCATTTGAAAGCCTTATTAAGTTTCTAGACCAGACAAAGCACAAGTGGAGGGTTGCACAGCATATAAATAAATGGTTCCCAGAACCTGAGACATTTGTGGTGTCTAGTAAGGCTGCAGCAGTGATGCTACACTCCACTGCGCGGATGCAGCGATATAGTTTTCACCTTGCAGGTGATGTTGGGTGCTTGTTGTGAGTAGCTCCAACTGGCAAGCTGTAGGCCTGGTTTTTTCCCTGTCCTGCATGCTTTCTCCTGTCTGCTGTTCCTCTCTGTTCCCTTGGCTTTGCCTGTCCCCCTTTTCTACACCCTTCATGCCTCACTGCCACAACCTTTGGTTTACTCAAGGCCAACAGCTGCAGAGACCCTGTGAAGCGGACGGCACTCTTTGATTTCCTGTGCCACAAAAAGCTGGACATCACCTTTCTGCAATAAATGGTTCAGGATTGGCAGCAGGGGAAAAAATAGCCTAAATGTGCGGATGGGAAGGGGACCTGGCAGGTGGTACAGCCAGCTTGCAGGAGGCACATGGTGTTGCATCACTCCTAGGGCACCGGCAGTTGGGTGCAGAGTGCAGCCTGCAGTGGCAGCTTCCTCCATCCTGCACATAGATGGTGGGGGGCACGTGCCCCCTGTACCTGCCCCGGGGGTGTGTGCTATGGCGGGGGCGGCCCCCCCCCCCCA
>NW_005843019.1:253376-260602 GCF_000455745.1 Alligator sinensis
ACCTGTCCGAGCTGCTAGGGCTCTGAGAGTCCCACAACCCCCCTGGCCCTGGTGCCCCATTCACCCCAGCCCCTGCCTCTGCCTCTGCCCCACTCCCTCCCTCACCACGGGGGCCCTGATCTCCCCCCACCCCACCATGCCCCTTCCCCACAACTGACTTACTTGCTGGGGGGGAGGGGTATACATGTGTACATTTGGGGGTGCACACTCAGCCCCCCAAAATTATACTTTCTTCTTCTGCCTATGCCTGACTCCCACCATCAATCCCCTCTTTTTAAAGAAGTAGGATGGTGGCTGCTGTGGTTCCCCTGCTTGACTTGCAGCGGGTTTGCATATTAAGTTTTGTGTTGTGTCAGGCCTGTTGGTAAATTAACAAAGAGATTGCATTATTGATTTGAATACAATGCTTTGAACAGGGCTGATCCTGCCTCAGGCAGGGGGTTGGAGTAAAGATTGAAGAACCTCTAGAAGTTGCTTCAGACCCTACTTCTCTCTGATTCTATGAATGAAAGTCTGAGGAACAAAGAGGCAAAGGAAGCTATGAGGACAGGAATCTGGAAACTTGTGTCTTACAGGGTGTGTCTACACAAGATACTAAATGTGCAGTAGACTAATTTTACTGAGCATTAGCACAGTAGGCAAAATCCATGCTAATGTACTAATGTGCAGTAGAATTAGTCTGGTGATCATTAGCGTCACAAAAAAAGTAAATTTAGTGTCCTGTGCAGTAACACCAATTATGGTGCATTAATTAGTGCCTTACAAGTACTAAACAATGCACTGTAGTTAGGTTGCATTGATGCACTTGTAGTTGTGCCCATTGACTATTTCATGAAACCCAGCCTTGCCTTTAGTGAATGAAACTGGGATAATCTGGGCTAATTCAGGGAGTTAAAAAGGGCCAACTCAGGCGGTCTTTGGCTAAATTAGAAAGAAGCATAAACATAGTAGGTGGGATTTATAAAAGTGCTGCTGCGATGTAGTATGGGGGGCAAGCAGGAGGAACTTTGCCTTCTGATTGCAGGGGAAAATCCAGACTTAGTGGGGCTCACAGAAACCTGGTGGGATCCTACCCATGACTGGGCGGTGGGCCTTCAGGGATACACACTATATAGAAAGGAGAGGACTGGGAGGAAAGGTGCGGGGTGGGGGGGTCGCCCTCTATGTCAAAGAGCAACTCACATCATCAAGAATTAGCCTTGGGGTGGAGGAAGGTCAGGCAGAGGCACTATGGGTCAAACTTCATGGGGGCAAGGTGAAAGGGATCTTACGGTGGGTGTCTACTATAGACCACCCTGCCAAGAGGTTGAGATGGACCAGGATTTCTCAGTACAACTTATGGAGGCAGTTGGGTCTAGGGATGTTGTTGTCATGGGGGACCTAAACTACCCAGATATCTGCTGGGAGGAGCAGTGAGCCAGGTCTGAACGTTAGCATAGGCTCCTAGCTGAAATACAAGACCTCCACCTTATCCCGGAGGCACACAGCCCCACTAGGGGAGATGCCTTGCTGGACCTGGTCTTGGCCACTGGGGATGACCTGGTGAGGAGACTGCAGGTCCTTGACCACCTGGGTGACAGCGATCATCGCCTGCTGGAATTCACCATTCAGTGCAGGGTGTTGAGGGCTTATACCAAGACTAAACCCCCTGACTTCAGAAGGGCCAACTTCAATGAACTTAGGAGATTAGTGGGGGAGGC
This sequence comes from Alligator sinensis, assembly GCF_000455745.1. NCBI lineage: Eukaryota > Metazoa > Chordata > Crocodylia > Alligatoridae > Alligator > Alligator sinensis. The sequence continues at coordinate 255,077 of NW_005843019.1, forward strand.
ACTGAGGGCCCAGAAGGTAGAGGAGATGGGAATCCATGAGGGATGGTCGTACCTTAAGGGGATGATCCTCCAGGTTCAGAATGTGACAATCCCTGAGAGAAAGAAAGAGGGAAGGGGGGCTCTGAAACCCCCTTGGCTCAGCAAAGGCATTTGAGAATGCCTGAGGGCCAAAAGGGAGGTGTACACCCGGTGGAAGGGAGGGGCTATCACCAAGGAGGAATACTCCTCCTTGGCCCGTGTAGGATGGCCATTAGGAAGGCCAAGGCGGGGGTGGAGCTCAGACTAGCAACCAGGATTAAGGACAACAAAAAGTCCTTCTTCAAATACATTGGGAGTAAGAAGCGGGCACCGGATAATGTAGTGCCCCTGTTAGACTCAAATGGTAATCTTGTGGCTACACCAGACGAGAAAGCCGAAATCTTTAACAAGTTCTTTGCCTCTGTCTTCTTGGACAGGGACCAGGACAGCTCTCCCACCACAGGTAGGGGCAATCTTGAGGCTAGCACTGCCAGGCCTTGGGTCTGCGCAGAAGTAGTTAGGGATCTTCTGGAAGGGCTGGATGTTTTCAAATCTGTGGGCCCTGATGCCTTCCACCCACGGGTGTTGGAGCTGGCGGGGGTCATTGCTGTGCCTCTGGCCCAGCTGTATGAGCGATCGTGGTCCACAGGCCAAGTGCCCGGAGATTGGAAACTAGCTAATGTGGTCCCCATCTATAAAAAAGGGAGGAAGGAGGACCCGGGAAACTATAGGCCCATAAGCCTCACATCGGTCTGGGGGAAATCCTTGAAAAAATCATTAAGGAGCACATCTGTGAGGGGCCAGCAGGGGAGATCATGCCCAGAGGTAATCAGCATGGGTTCATCAAAGGCAGGTCCTGCCAGACCAACCTGATGGCCTTTTATGACCAGGTAACTAAATCCCTAGATGATGGTGTTGCCATGGATGTAGTCTTTCTGGACTTTAAGAAGGCCTTTGACACTGTCTCTCACCCCATTTTCATTAATAAACTGAGCAACTGTGGCATTGATGCCTACACAGTTGGATGGGTCAAAAATTGGCTGACGGGGCGCACCCAGAGAGTAGTGGTGAACGGGTTGTACTCAACCTGGTGGGATGTGAGCAGTGGGGTCCCCCAGGGCTCAGTCCTGAGGCCCACACTGTTCAACATCTTCATCAGAGACTTGGACGAGGGGGTGGAAAACACGTCCAAGTTTGCCGATGACACCAAGATGTGGGGAGAGGTAGGCATGCTTGAAGGGAGAGAGAGGCTGCAATTAGACTTAGACAGACTACAGAGGTGGGCAGACGCGAATAGGATGGGCTTCAATGTAGATAAATGCAGGGTGCTGCACCTGGGGAGAAGGAATCCACAGCTTACATACAAGCTGTTGAGCTCTCCCCTTGAGAGCACAGAGGCAGAAAGGGATCTTGGAGTCATTATTGACTCCAAGATGGACATGAGCCGCCAATGCCAGACCGTAGCCAGCAAAGCCAACTGCACCTTGTTGTGCATCCAAAGATGCATCTCAAGCCAGTCCAGAGAGGTGATGCTCCCCCTCTATGTGACATTGATCCGGCCTCAACTGGAGTACTGCGTCCAGTTCTGGGCACTGCACTTTTAGAAGGATGTGGCCTGCCTTGAGAGGGTTCAGAGGAGGTACTGCTTGGTTGGAGGGCAAAAGGGCAGGCCCTACGAGGAGAGGCTGAGGGACCTGAACCTGTTCAGCCTCAGCAAGCGGAGGCTGAGGGGGGATTTGGTGGCTGCCTACCAACTCATTAGGGGAGATCAGCAGCAAATAGGAAGAGCCCTATTCTCCCCAGCAGCACATGGGGTGATGAGGAACAATGGCCAGAAGCTGCTGGAGAATAGGTTCATGTTGGAGATTAGGAGGCACTATTTCACTATCAGGGTAGCTAGGATCTAGAACCAACTTCCTAGGGAAGCGGTCTTTGCTCCTACCTTGGGTAAATTCAAAAAGAGTTTGGATGAACACCTGTCTGGGATCATGTGATCCCGGCGTGTGCTCCAACCAGTGGCAGGGGTTTAGACTAGATGATCTATTCAGGTCCCTTCTGACCCCTAACTACTATGAAAGTATGAAACTATGAAACCATGTAGAAGGTACAACTGAAAGCTAATGCAGACAGTGCCCTGAAGTCACTTCAGGTGACATCCAGGGAGGAACTTTAGGCTTTGTAACATATAACAGGTAAGTACCTGGACCAAAAAGGGAGAAAAATGTTCCCGGTTTGCTTTCTTGGATCACTGGAGTTAGGCCTATTGATGTGAAATTCAGAGACGTTAGACACTGAGGGAGAGCAGTGTGGAGAGTTCATGGAGATTGCTAAACATGGACACTGATTTAAACTCGCAGTCGCTCTGGGAGGAAGGACACCTTCATGTGCTCACGATTTAAAGTATGGAGTTCTCCTCTGAGGCTAGGAACTGGGCATTACTGTGGTGGTGGTATTGTCAACCACATTTGGCATGATAGCCTTCTGCTTTAAGCACTTACCCGGGAAGTCTGAGCTAGTATCTGCAAGACCCTACCATCTATCTCCCAGGTGACTGCCCTCATCGCCACGCTCTAGACCCACCTGTGGAATGGGGCATTCTTCCTGAACAGGACTGCCATCAAAGCATTCAAACAGAAGCACCTTGGGTTCACAAGGGGCCTGGCTGCCATGCACAGCAGATGCCATTTAATCTCCTAGGGGAAACCTGGATGGTAAGGGGACCATCATGGGAGGTAGAACTGTAGGACTAAGCAGCTGGGCACAGCTCATTGCCACAAACAGCCCTGCAAGATGACAACCAAACATGGATCATAATCTCCAAAGCAAGGAGACAGCCCCTCTAGTCAGGGGAACCAATACATACATGGAAGATGCACACACTTATACAATCAACTGGTGTGCAGCAAGAAGTAAAAGGGCAGGGGATCTTTAGCAACTGGGAAAAAAACTAGAATTCTGAAGCTGTTTTACTGGCAAAAAAAATACTTTAACTATCTCCAGGGATCATTCTGCAGACCCAAAGGCCTGGAGATACATACTTCTGCCTTGTCACCTTGTGCCAGAGAAGGATGAAAGTGGCAGTATATCAGCCATATGAAATGACTATAAGGAAGGCTGTGTCTTCTGATCTGAAAAGCTGCAGATAGAAAAAAAAAGCTGAGCACAGTCTTCATTAGCTGGGGTGGTATGGGCCAGCAGATAGTGATGTAGAGGATGATCTGCCTTGGGAACCTGACATCTTTGCAACACCATGCCTTTGGCTCCTAAGTAGTCTGCTGCTGTGTGATCCAAGGGCTGGGAACCCTTGGATCTAGGACAGTAAATTGGGCTTGTCTGCCTCAGAGCATGGGAGCCTAGAGGTATCTGGAAACCCTGGCTTAGATATAGGAGGAGCGCCTTGGACCCAGAATGTTTCAAACTGTATACCTGAGAAATGGAGAACCAACTGTTGGGGGCAGAATTTTGTCTCATAAGAAGGTTTCCCTTCCAGCTCTGCTTCTGGCTCCTAGCCAAGTGCCTGATTTACTTACCCACATTACCTGGTGCTTCTGTTTGTGCATTGTTCAGGGCTCCTGGGACTGCCTGCCTGGAAGCCAATTGGGCTAGACATTGACAAATACCCTTCCACAGCACAGAGGTTATCAGAAGAAATCATCTGCAGAATATTTCCAGCAGTTGGACATTAAAATGTCCCCTGAAGCAAGATCACCATGTGCATAGATTAGAAAAATAGCGCAAGAAAGAGAGAGAGAGAGATTCCATGAACTCTGGCTTTGGAAGAGGAAAAATATCTCAGCAGGGATAAAACACACATGCAGAGAAGCAAAGTAAGTTTGGTGCTGACTTTAGAGATACTACGGTATTACAGAGGAGATGTAATCCCTTCTAATTGGGAAGCTTTAGTCAGTATATCCTACTTTAAGGAGGGGGCTAGACAGATGACTTCACTAGGCTCCTTCTAGCCCTACTTCATTTCTTGTGACCCTCTGATGCAGAGGCTGATTCGAGGGCAGTAGATATATTTTTCCCATATTTTTGTTGTCATGGAATTTTCAGTAATGAAAATGGAGGGCTCGTCTGCCTGTGACATCCCGGTAGGTTCCAAGTCTAAATGAAATGTTCAGGCGGTTTGGTTAAAATTCACTAATGTGGACCTTTGTCCTTTGGCTTGCCTCCTGTCTAAAGTGGATTAAGCCAAAATAAACTAAGGCTACTTCAGGTCAGACAACCACAATTCTGGTTTGGCTTTAAAGCACTGAGCTAATCCTCTTGGACTTTGCCACTTTTCTGAAGAAGAAATCTTGCGCACAGGTGGGGAGCATCTGGGCAGAACCCATGAAATGCCTCAGGCAGTGGTGTTACCTTTCAGAAACCAAAGGTGGAAACTTTGTCTCCTGGTGTTGTCTGGTGAAAAGACAGCAATAACAAAGATGATACATAGATGTGTACAGTGGATTAAGAGGTCTAAAGAAGAATTGCTAGTGTTATACTCGAACTGCAGATAGACTTGAGGCAGCAGGGGCAGCAACAATAAGTGAGATTTCAGAATGTGCCAGTCATATGGATACATGGATTTACTGACATATGAAACAAAACAAAATGAAATGAAATAATCAGATGCATTACATATAGGATGAGTAGACTTTGCTTGGCAATGTCTCTGCCCAGGCTGAGCTGTCAGGTAAGGGGGCTTCTGCATGCCAGCATGGCACTGTCTTTAGTGTCACATACCAGAGTTGCTTTCCATATAACTTCTTTTATATACCTCACAATGCCTTTGTTTGCCATTATTCAATCAGATTTTACTACCTTCTGCAGTTGCTGATCCTGATTCATGTCCAATCTTCACATGTCTTGTGGGCATCTTTTTTGGTGCCTCTTTTCCCCTTTTGACCACCTGTATTTATGCATAATATGCTATCTAGCTTGTAACAATCATATGCAGGTTATTTCCAGATCAAAAAGGGGCCCATTATGGTCAGCCAAACTTGCTTTATTTCAAATATAGATGTTTCCTTCTTTGGTGTCCAGACTAAAATATCACATGGTTCCTATCATGAACCTAATTTATGCTTTGTCGGACATCACGTTAGTCTACAAGCAATATTAACTATGGTGTTGCAATTTGCTATCTATCTATCTATCTATCTATTTCTGTGTACCTTCCTTAATGTGGTTAGAAACCGATGTTTCCTGGCTTGTGCTAATGCTTAATGCCTATGGTTAACAGTTACCTTGTAAATGTTTTTCTTATATTGTTTCACAATTGTAAAGAGTTACTTAAATGCAACCACAGCAGCAAAGACAAAAAAAAAAAGGAAAGAAAAGTCAGCTCATTAAAAAGCTTCTATACTTTGACATGTTTTTCAGGAGTCTAGATTTACCCTACAAAAATGAGGGACATAGGGTATTCCTAAGTGCTGGCAACCATTTCTACATGCTGGCAACCTGGGTTAGAGAGTATATATGGGATATTGTAAAGTCCAGGCCAATTCAATGGTAAAAGAC
>NW_005843019.1:260648-303901 GCF_000455745.1 Alligator sinensis
GGGAAAGAAAGGGAGCAGGGAGCATGTGGGAGACAGCTGCTAATACTATAGATCAGTGGTTCCAAAACTCTGACAGATTGCATACCACCAGTTAAAAATGATACAGCCTGAAGTACCACCAGCGAAGTTTTCGTGCACATAGGTAACAGACTATGTATTAAAACAACATCAAAACCTTTAGCAATCTTAAAACAGAATTTTTTTCATAGACATTAGGGCTGGAAGGGACCTCGGAAGATCATCGAGTCCAGCCCCCTGCCCCAGGGGCAGGAAGTCAGCAGGGATCATAGGATCCCAGCAAGATAAACATCCAAATGTCTCTTGAAGATGTTCAAAGTAGCTGCTTGAACCACCTCTGGCAACAGTCTATTCCAGACCTTGGGGGCTCGGACAGTGAAGTTCTTCCTTATGTCCAGCCTGAAACAGTCATGGAAGAGTTTGTGACTGTTCGACCATGTCATCCCTTGGGGTGCTCCGGTGAACAGATGTTCCCCCAGATCCTGCTGAGCACCCCTAATAAACTCATAGGTGGCCACCAGATCACCCCTGAGCCTGCGCTTTTCTAGGCTGAAGAGTCCCAGGGCTCTCAGCCTTTCATCATAAGGTCTGTTTTCCTGACCTCTGATCATGCGTGTGGCTCTCCTTTGCACTCTCTCAAGCTTCTCCACATCCTTTTTGAATTGTGGGACCCAAAACTGGATGCAGTACTCCAGCTGCGGCCTCACCAAGGCTTAGTACAATGGGAGAATGGCATCCTGGGATTTGTTTGAGAAGCATCTATGGATGCAAGCCAGCATTTTGCTTGCTTTACTAGCTGCAGCATCACACTGAAGGCTCATGTTCATCTTGTGGTCAATCATGACCCCCAAGTCCCTTTTGCCCATACTGCTAGCCAGTATAGCACTGCCAAGATAGCATGCTGCAGGTTTTTCTTCTCAAGGTGGAGAACCTTGCATTTTTCAGTGTTAGACACCATCAGGTTCTCGTCCGCCCATTTCCTGAGCCTGTCAAGGTCATCCTGGATCACCCTTCCGGTCCTCAGGTGTGGATGCTTTACCCCAGAGTTTGGTGTCATCAACGAACTTGGCCAGTCCGCTTCTGACACCAATGTCCACATCATTAATGAAGATGTCGAATAGTGTAGGCCCAAGAACAAAGCCTTGAGGGACCGCTCTGGTCACAGCGCACCACAACAATTGACTTCCATCAACCACCAACCTTTGGGTCTGACCACGGAGCCAATTCCCCAGCCAGCAGATCATGGTGAGGCCAAGGCCACAGTTCCCCAGCTTCGCCAAGAGGTGATCATGGGATACCAGATTGAAGGCTTTTTTAAAGTCAAGATATATGACATCAATCTCTTCTCCCTTGTCCAGGTGATAGGTCACCTGGTTGTAAAACATTGTTTTATCAGTTATGGTAGCCATATAAAACAATTGTTAATTAGAAAAAATACAGTGTAAACGCTCCTGTCCAGACATGCTTTTGGAGATGTCTTTAGTGGGAGGGGTGAGCTGGTTTGACAGAACACAGGGGCATAGGGGGCTCCCCCAGATTTGGCACGTCCCCCAGATTTGCCTGTAGGTGCCTAATGTTAGCCAGATTTTCAGTGGTCACCTATAAAGTTATGACTTCACTGGAACTCTTCAGAGTCATAAACACTATGGGCATTTATTAGGGCTGTCAAATGATTAAAAAATTGATCGTGATTAGTTGCGTGATTAAAAAAAAAGTTGCCAGTAACTGTGATTTTAATCACACAGCTAAGAACTCAAAATTCTGCAGGTACTTTGTACGGTTGGGTGGATGGGGGTGGGGCTTGTGTGAGGGGGAATTTGTAAAGGCTTGGGGGCTGTGGGTGTGAGTGGGGGGTTGGAGCTCAGGGAGCGGGGGCTCCCCACATGCTCTGGAAGGATGCAGGGTACTGTGGGTCAGAAGTGAGCGGCAGCAGCAGGGCTGGTGAGGCTGTAGTTTAGGATTGACAGACACACACACACATACACACACACACACATACAGAGTGCCTAGCAGGTAAGTCTGTGGAAGGGGAGAGGGAAGGTGTGGGGGAGGGCAGATTGAGGCCCCCATGGTGAGGAAGGGAGTGGGACAGGGGCAGGGACAGAGGCTGGGGTGAATGGGACCCTGGGCCCAGTGCAGGTTGTAGGACAGAGCCATGGGCAGCTAGTCGAAGGGCGTTGGAGAGGTGCATAGCTCCCCGCCATTGTGCATATCCTGGAGGAGACATGGCAGGTATATGTGCCCTGGATTTGTGTGTGTGAAGGCGGTATACTACCTGCTGCATGCTGGACTCTGCACCCTGATGTCTTTGCCTTGGGAGCCATGCATGATGCCATGTGCCTTCCACCTGCTGGCTGCGCTGTGTCCCCTACCCGTGCTGGGCAAGAGGCACAGTGTGGTGTCATGCGTGGCTCCCAAGGGAGCAGCAGCAGGGCACAGAGCCCAGCACTCAGTGGGAAGCCCACTGCTCCCGGTGGGGTTTCTCCCCTCAGACAGGCTCACCCTGTCTCAATGAGATGCTGCAGTCGGCAAAGCAAATAAAACTCTGGCTTGCCTCTACCAATGCATCTCAAGCAAGACTCAAGAAGTCACCCTCCTGCTTTACTTGGCTCTGGTGAGGCCACAGCTGGAGTACTGAATCCAATTCTGGGCTCCACACTTTAGAAAGGATGCGGAGAAGCTTGAGAGAGTCCAGAGGAGAACCACGTGCCTGATTAGAGGTCAAGAGAACAGGCTGTACGAGGAGAGGCTGAGGGACTTGGGACTCTTCAGCCTGGAGAGGAGAAGGTTCAGGGGTGACCTGGTGGCAATCTATAAGCATATAAGGGATGTGCATCAGGAACTGGGAGAATGTCTGTTCACCAGGGCACCCCAAGGGAAGACAAGGTCTAATGGTCACAAACTGCTGGAAGACTTTTTTAGACTGGATATAAGGAAAAACGTCTTTACTGTGTGAGTCTCCAGAGTCTGGAATAGATTCCCCACAAAAGTGGTGCAAGCACGTATTCTGGATACCTTAAAGAAATTCTTGGATGCTTATCTTGCTGGGGTCATCTTTCCCCAGCTGACTTCCTACCCCTTGGGCAGGGTGCTGGACCCAGTGATCTCGCAAGGTCCCTTCCAGCCCTAATGGCTATGAAATCTATGAAATCTATAAAGTTCCCCCACCCAGGCCCTTCCTGCTGCCCAGGCCCTTCCCAAGGCATCCTGGGCTTTTCTAGGCATGCAGGGGGGCTCCCACCACTGTGCACACCCCAGGAGAGGTGTGGGGGGCACATGCCCGCTGAATTTGTGCATGGGGTGGAGGCAGGCTGCCATTCACCCCACTGCTGCCACCTCAGGAGCCACACATAACACCATGTGCCTTCTGCTGCCAGTCAAGCAAGGGTCAAGGCACTGCCTGGCAGTGGAAGGAACCTGGAGTCATGCACAGCTCCTGAGGCAGTGGCAGTAGGGCACAGAGCACAGCACGCAGTGGCAGCCTGTCCCCTGTGTCTCTCCTGGGGTGCACACGCAACACTGGAGGCCCCTCGCATTCCTAGACAAACTTCCCAGGGCTCTGACTGCCCCACCAACCACCCTGGAGCCCCATTCACCCCATTCACCCCAGCTCCTGTCCCTTCCTCTGCCCCACTCCCTTCCTCATTGTGGAGCCCTTGATCTGCCCCCTCCTCACACACTCCCCTTCCCCCCAACACACTTACCTGCTTGGCACTGCTCCACCACGTGGCCAGGCTGCATTTCTGGGCACCTGCAGCAGGTTGCAGCTGTATGTCTGTGTATGTGCGTGTGTGTCCATCCCTCCAGCCTTCCACGTACCACTAATAGGTTTTCTGAGTACCACTGGTAGTACGCATACTACAGTTTAGGAACCACTGGTATAGATGATCTATCTGTCTGTTTGTCTGTTTGTCTTAGAATAATAGAAAATTAAAGTTGGAAGGGACTTCAGGAGGTCATCTACTCCAACCACTGCTCAAAACAGGACCAAATCCAATTACATCATCCCAGCCAAGGCTCTGTCTAGCTGGGTCTTAAAAAACTCCAGTGGAGATTCCACAACCTCTCTGGGTAGCCTGTTTCAGTGCTTTGCTACACTTCTCCTGAAAAAGTTTCCCTTAATACCTAACCCAAGGTTCTCTTGCTGCATATGGATTTTAGACATCATCTACTTAATCTGAATTTATGGGCAAAACTATTACATTGGACTTCATTAGACCCATGTGCAGACATTTAGGGTCAAGCCTCGTTTCACAAAATTTGTGTTGCTACCTATATCACCTGGTTCTTAGAATGCTTTCCTGCAAAGTGGGAGATTCAGTAACAAATCTCCTGTGGGTAGGGGAATTTACACCCCACATTGTCTTGGCCCACATTGTCTTGCAAGTGTCACAGAGACTAAGCTCGTGGGCTAAGAGTGAGGTTCAAACATGTTCTAATCAATTTTTAATTTTTTTGTGACTCAGTTGTTAGGACTTTCCTGGTAGTATCCATGTTCAAGGTCATTCTGTTCTTCTGAGGTTTGCATGTGGCTGTGGTGCAGCCTACTGAATATGCACAGGAGGGACACAAAAGAAGAAATGGAGTTAGGTGACTGTAGCCTCCCATGCCTCTCCCCTGGACGTCATGGATAGGGATGCCTCTCAAACCTTGCTGTGGTTTTTCGGGGTGGACGTTCTGGTCACCAAGCTACTTTGAGGTGGTTCCCCAGGGGTCTCGCTTGCCACGTCTTTGATGATTAGTTTGTTTGAATCGGGAGGATGATGTTTGGTTCTGCCCCCTGGTGTCTTCCCTTGGTCGCTCCTCCGCTCCTTTTATGTTGGGCTCCGCCTCTCCTACACCCCACCTACCGCCAACTGTGATGTTGACAGTCGCATCATCTAGGGTGATGTCCAGGATTTTCTTTAACACTCGATCTCGCAGGGTCTGATGGCCAGAGTCAACTGGTGCTGTTCCTTTCCTGAGCGTCTCCTGCAGCCCCCTTTTCTCTGCCTAGGCATCATCCATCCTTGGCACTGTCCTATTCCCTAGTGCATTGTCCCTTTCTTGGGCTGGGTCTTTGCTGCTCATCAGCTGTGTCCAATTTAAGGTGTCGCTGGGTCCCACAGGACTCCAGTCTTCATTGGCGCCTGCTGATGCCCACTCTGGCTTTGTGGGCGTCTCCCCTGGCTCACGCTGGCCGTGGATCTTTTGGGCAACCCCCTCCTGGGGTGCCCACCAGGTCCCCTCCCTGGGATCGCTGGTGTGCTCCTGTCCCTCCAGACAGGTTGGGGTCTTCACTTCCAGTCCCCCCTGCTGCTCTTCCGCCTGGCCCTGGGCACCCGTCCAGCCAATCGGCCCTGGCACTTATGTACGAAATGTGCCCAAGCTGATGCGGGAGCCGTTCCTGGCTTCTTCTGGTTCATCCAATTTTTTCTCTTTCATCTTCACCCACGGTGGCTCCACCTGCCACAGTTTCATTTTTGCCATGCTTGTCTCCTGTTGTGGCATCCTGCCGCCTCCCGACTCCAGCAGGTAAGTCTTTTTCACATACCCCACATTTAAGTTGCCTCAGGGCATCCTGTCATTGATATCTTGTCCATTCCTGTTCTTGCTGGAGTTCTCAGGTTGATCTGTCAGTATCTTCCCTGTGTTGTCACACCTTGATGGGAAATCAGCCACTCGGTTAGCCATTCCTGGCCAGTAACTAACCCTAAATTTGAAGGGTTGCAATGACAACGCCCACCGCATGATCTGGGCATTGTCATGTTTGAATTTTCTTATCCACTGTAAGGGAGCATGATCAGTAACTAATTCAAACTCTCGCCCAATCAAGTAATACTTAAAATAATTCACCACCCATTTTATGGCTAGACACTCTCTTTCAATTGTTGAATACCTGGTTTTGGCAGTGTTTAGCTTCTGACTAGTATAGGCGATCGGGCATTCTAATGCCTTCTTGCTCCTGACAGAGTACTGCGCCTACAGCCATCTCAGAAGCATCTGTCTGCAGGATGAAAGTTTTAGAAAAGTCAGGCGTTATGACAAGTACATCACTGCATGGGGCCCTTAAGACATCCTCAAAATCCTTTCCCATTTCAGGAGTCCAATAAATGGGACCCTGTATTTTTCCCCTTATAGCATCCATCAGTGTTGCCACCTTCTCCACGAAGCGGGGCATAAACCTCCTATAATAATTGGCTAGGCCCAGAAAAGCTCGCATCTGACCTTTCATCTGAGGAGGTGGATACTTTTCTATTATTTCCACTTTACTAGCCAGCAGGTGTATAATACCCTGGCCTACTCTGAACCCAAGATGATTGGCCTCTTGTACTCACAAGGCGCATTTTTTGGGGTTGATCATCATCCCTGTCCGGCGTATTTCCTGTAATATCATGCCTATGTGGCACAGGTGTTGCTCCCATATTTGTGAGTAAATTACTATGTCATTAATTTATGCTGCAGCATACATAGTGTGTGGAGCAAGCATGTGGTCCATAAGCCATTGAAATGTGGCTGCGGCTCCATGAAGGCCAAATGGCATTCTTATGAATTCAAATAGCCCCCAGGGGGTGCCAAAGGCTGTTTTTTGCCAGTCGCTCTTTGCCATGGGAATTTGCCACTAGCTCTCCACCATGTCAATCGTGGAGATAAACCGAGCCCACCCTACCTGTTCCAATAATTCTTCCACATGCGGCATAGGAAAAGCATTGAGTCTGTCAATCCCATTAACTTTCCTAAGGTCAATGCATATTTGAACTGTTCCATCGTCTTTTGGTACTATGACCATCAGTCTTCGCCAAGGGCTGCGTGAAGGCACAATGACCCTCTGTGTCCGCATCTTTTGTAGTTCATGCCGCACTTCCTCTCACAGGTGATGTGGAATGGGCTGCCATCTTTCTCGCACAACAACCCCTTTTGGCGTATTAATTTAATGTTGTACCCCTCGGGCCCATCCGGGCCTCTCATTAAATACTTCTTTGAATCTTGCCACTAGCCGCCACAACTGGCATTGTTGTTCTTCATTGAGTCCTGATTCATGTGTCAGTTGGCTATCTTGATCCACCCTTTCCTGTGGCTCTCCCATCTCAGATCGCAATTCTTCTCAGGACTCCTCTGGGCTTAGCATCCACCCTTCTGGCTCTCGCCATGCCTTCAACAAATTCACATGATAAATCTGCTGCTCTTTTTTATGCCCCAGACGATGTACTTCATAATCTACAGGGCCAGCCTGTTACACAATTTCAAATGGCCCCTGCCATTGTGTCAGCAACTTATCAGCCATGGTAGGGAGTAAGACTAGCACCTCTCCCCTACACCGAAGTCATGCATGTGGGCCCCTTTGTTGTACTCCAACCTTTGCCTCTGCTGGGCCTCTGCCAGGTTCCCCTGGTCCAGCCACCTCACCTTCTCAAGTCGTTCGATCATCTCTTGTTAATGTCACTGAACACTAACTCCTGGCCATCCCGAGCTCTCCCATTCCTCTCACTTCCTGCAACAGGCCTCGTGGCCTGTGGGCAAATATCAATTAAAAGGGAGACAGCTTCATCGATGCTTGGGGAGTATCCCTCAGGGCAAAAAGGAGGGGTATTAAGATCAGATCCCACCTCTGCGGTTCATCCTGCGCACAATGTCATAATAGGCATTTGATTGTACCATTCAGGCGTTCCACTAATCTATTAGTCTGTGGATGGTACATCGAGGTACGCAGTTGACGTACCCTTAGTAATTGGCACATGGCCCGGATAACCCCAGACATAAAATTTGTCTCCTGATCCATAATTATCTCTTTTGGGACCCCCACCCATGATATCCACTTTAATAACTCCTCTGCGATTCGTGGAGCAGTCTGTAGCATAGTTAATTATGACCAATATGTATTGGTGTCTGGTTCTGCTCTTTCCCAAGGGCCCCACTATGTCCAGGGCTATCCTATCAAAGGGCACTTCCACGATCGGCATTGCCCGTACCAGCACCCATGGAGGGCACTGATCTTGGACTGTCTGGTACTCCAGGCACGCCTCGCAGCACCACGTGATTTCCTCCCTCATGTCTGGCCAAAAGAACCACTGCCCGATCCTGGCCAGAGTCTTATCTGCTCCAAGGTAACCCCCCATGGGGCTAGCATGCACCAACCTCCATACCCGACTATGGAGACTCTTGGGTACCACTAATTGCTGGGTCCCTTCCCCACGAATGGGACATTTATTCACCCGGTATAATAGACCCTCATGTACCCAAAAATACGGAGCACTTACATCAACTTTGGGCCATATGATTTCGTCTTCAATGCAGGCGACTTGCATCTCCCTGATCTTCTGTAGCTCATCATCTTCTGGAGAGGTTCAGAACTGCGGTCCCTCGGCACCCATCTTGAGGCTTATCCACTCTTCCTCCCTGGATGATGTTAATTCTTCTTCTGTGATCCAACCTTCCCCTTGAGGCCACTCTTTGTGTTGCAACTCATCTGTTTGTACCTCTTCTAAAACTTCATATAGAGGTGGCCAATCTCACCCCACGATCATCTGGCTATCCAAGTGTGGTGCAAATCCTACCCGTAACTTGCCCATTCGATCCACGATTTTCACCTCCACGAAGCCTCTTTTATACTGTTCTGCCTCCCTGTGTATGCAGTGCATCCTGACTGGATGGCACCATTCAATAGTGTCCCTGGGAACTATCCTCATCTGTATTAACATCTGGGAGCAGCCAGAGTCTATTGTAGCCTGCAGTGGCTTGCCCGCCACCCACGCTGTCACCACGGGGTGGTCCCATATTACTACTTCCTCACTATGCCCAAAACTACAATTCATTTCTTCAACCAGCTTGCTGGTTTCATGCTGGTCCCTAACCCCTGAGGATTCTCCAGTGGGTTTCCATCTTTTGGGCGTCCCCATGGTGCACTCTCTGGAGATATGGCCAGTCTTGCCACATTGATAACACACAGCCCCTCATTGAGTGTATTGTGAGGGTCCTCGTTGGGGTTTGTTGTCCTTCTTAGACATGGTCGCCGAGCTTCTATACCTTTTTTCCCTCAGTGACTCTCCTTCTGAGGCTGCAAAAGTCTCTGCTTCCTTCTGCTTCCTCTTAATGCTTCCGTGGGGTAGGTGTCACCGCACCCATAGCTGGGTGTCTTTTTCCAGGTCCTTCATAAACTGTTTGAGTAGGATTTGGTTGGCCAGGGTGGCCTGGTCTACCTTCCCTGGAGGTACCGATTGTCCATGAGATCTTTTAACAGTTGTATCAGATTTCAGGGCTTGCGGTCCTCCTTGCTTTTTTGAGCCCAGAATAGCTTCTGGTAGTGCTCTGGGGTGAGCTCCAGGTGATGCAATATGGCCGCCTTCACCTTGTTGTAGTCTTAAGTGTCTTCCTTTGGCAGTGCCCGGTATGCTGCCTGTGTCTTGCCTACCACCAATGATCTGAGCTGGCTGGCCCACTGGAGTCAATCCAGCCCCATCTGGATCGCTGTCCTTTCAAACGACTCAATATACATCTCTACACCATCCTCATGCATCATCTGGTGCATGCGGAACGTTGTCCAATTTTGGCACATCCACTCTTGCTGCTGTATGGCCTGCTGCTGCTGGACTTCTAGCACCTGGGTCACAGCATGCAACGCTTGACCTAACGGGTTGATCTGGGAGTTAAGGTTAACTTCTATTGCAGTGTTGGCCTCCAAGGTCACCTCTGCTTCCCTGTTCCTGGCCAATGCAGCAAGTTGTAGCCTCCTGTGCCTCACCCCTGGACATCGTGGGTAGGGATACTTCTCGAACCTTACCATGGTTTTTCGGGGTAGACGTTCTAGTCACCAAGCTACTTTGGGGTGGTTCCCCAGGGGTCTCCCAACAGAGTGTCTGCATTTTGGTTTGACTTCCTGGCCTTCCAAAGGGGAGTGAAACCTATAAAATTAAAGAAACTTTGAAGTCCAATTCCCTTGCACATCATCCCTTTATGTGGAATACATTTTTTTGAGGGCCCTCAGGCAGGGTGGCTCTGAGGTGGTGCAGAGCAGTGGTTACCATCAGAAATAAAGGGCAGAACATTGGGGGGAAAGCAAAAGCACATAGAAGTAAGCAGAAACTGATGGGTACCCTAGGGTGGGAATTGACATGGAACAGTGAAAAAGAGAAATTAAAGGAAACAGCAACAGAGAGGGAGGGAGGGAAATTTGTTTCTTTTTTCACACTGACCACTTAAGAATGTTTATTTAACATAGGCATTTGTCTTCTTCTTTTTTGCCCTTTTCTTTTCTCAGAATAGGAATGCTATAGGCCGGCAGGAAATGGTGTTAATAAAACAGACTAAATCAGGATCTGGCCCCAGGTGCTGTGGCTTACCTTTTGTGTAATGGGGAGACTGCTATTCCTTTCTCTCCATACAGATATCTCCAGTTCTCCAAAGCCAATGGTATTGATGCCCCTGAAATTTCCCCCAGATGTAAATGCTCTTGTATCTTTGGGTCCAAATGATCCTCCCCTGACCCCATGTTAATTGGGAGGATGATCATTGAACAGAATGTGACTGTTTTTACTTTTCCTTAACTCCTGGAGTTAGCCAAGACTAACTTGGTAGAGGGATTGCACCCCAAATCTTCCTGATGGAAATCATTAGAAGCTTAATGCAGCCAACTGAGTAACATCAGGGAAGGCTCTGTCTCTATGGCCGTGTGTAGACAAAAGAAGAGGCGTGTGTGCATGACACTTTAAAGTGGGCCAAATGCTTTTGCACCACTTTAATGGTGTTGGTGCTTGCACACCTCGGCAGCGTATTGTGCATTAATTCCAGTAGCTGTAGGAAATTTGGCGGCATAATGTGCCTTAAATGACTTGGGGCACAGCAAACTAAAACTCCTTGAAGGAGTTTTAGTTTGCTGTCCTTACAGCTGCAGAGCGAAGCACTGGGTTCTGTGCAGCTCCATGGCTCTGCAGGAAGCCCTGCAAGCAGCCCTGCTGGAGAATATCTGTCCAAACTTCCTTGGACACTTCCTTTAAGAAAGCAGACACGACTCCAGAAAAACCTGCAGCCAGCACTCCTGAGAAGACTCCAGCCAAGAACCCTTCAAAAAGTCCAACCAAGAGCTCTTCAAAAAGTCCAGCAAAGTCACCTTAAAGAAATCCTTCCAAATCAGTATGATTGCTATTTACAATATAAATACATTAATGTAGCTATATTACTCATCTATAATTGACTGAGTAGAAAAGTCTGGGGTATTTTTGGTGAAAATAGGGTATTGGGCCTTGGTTCAGGAACTAATCCCGCACTTATAACATTGTTTCTTATGAGAAAATTGGTTCCAAGTTGCAATGTTTCAACTTAGGATGCAGTTTTCAGGAACCAATTGTGTCGTAAGTCTGAGGACTACCTGTACCAGGCTCCGTGCAGCTCCACGGCTCTGCAGGAAGCCCTGCAGGCATCCTGACAGCAGCCCAGGAAATCAGTTCCACCCAAGAAAAGCGGTGAGCCTGCCTGCCTGCTTGAGATGTGCAGAGGCCTGGTGCTTCCTTCCGTGGCCGCGGTGACCCCTGGGGCCACCCAAGCTGGGTGCCTGTGGGCAGGTGCTGCCCGGGGGGCCCCCACAGCTGCCATGGAGGGAAGCACCACTCCCCCCTCCCCACAGCCCAGGGACCACTCCACCCGTTGGCAGCTCACCCTCCCCTCCCCACCAAAGAAGCAGGTAAGTCAGCAGGATGTGTGCATGACACAGGGGTTTAATCAGCCCTAAATTGAAGCACTGTTTTTTAAAATGCACCACTTCAAATTAGGGGCCCCATTTCATTCAGTAGTTTTTGCATGATGGATCTAACCCTTGACTTTTGCATCTGTCATTTCCTCTGCAGACAGCCCACAGTGTGGCAAGAAAGAAAATGGCCAACCAAAGCTCTGTGTCTGAGTTCATCCTCCTGAAATGGTCTGAAGCTTGGGAGTTGGAGATACTATATTTTGCAATGTTCCTAGTGATTTACCTGACTGCCCTGATGGGGAACCTTCTCATCATCATGGCTGTAGTCCTTGACCACCATCTCCACAACCCTATGCACTTCTTCCTGATGAACCTGTCCATCCTGGACGTTGGGATCATTTCTGTAATCATCCCCAAAGCCATGTCCAGCTCCTTGACGAGCACCAGAACAATCTCCTATGCTGGCTGTGCCACCCAAGTTTTCCTCTTTGTCTTCTTGGTGGGAGCAGATTTTGCCCTTCTCACTGTCATGGCATATGACCGCTACATTGCCATCTGCAAGCCCTTGCATTATGAGATGGTCATGAACAGAAAAGCATGTGTCCAAATGGCATTCAGTGGCTGGGTAGCAGGGATACTCAACTCAAGCATGCACACTGGGAACATGTTTGCATTCACCTTCTGTGGAGGCAATGTGGTGAATTTGTTCTTCTGTGAAATCCCCCATCTTCTCAAGCTCTCTTGCTCAGACACATATTTCAGAGAAACCTGCATAATGTTTGTCACTTTCTGTCTCTTTTTGTGCTGTTTTATTTGCATTGTTGTGTCCTACATTCAGATCTTTAGCGCGGTGCTGAGAATCCCTTCAGAGCAGGGCCGGCATAAAGCCTTCTCTACCTGCCTCCCTCACCTCATTGTGGTCTCCTTGTTTGTCTTTTCTGTCACGGTTGAATGCTTCAGACCTACTTCCCACTCTCCAGCAAGATTGGATCTCATAGTTGGTATCATATATTCATTAGTTCCCCCCACAATGAATCCCATCATCTACAGCATGAGGAACAAGGAGATCCTTGCTGCTCTGAAGAAACTGGCTCACTGTCTGTTCTTCACTGACCACTAGGTGCCCAATCTTTCCCAGTGAACTTGCTGTCACAGTGTCCTTCTTGGGCAGTGTCAGTTATCTCTTTGACAGCACAGTATCTACAAAAGTCAGATAAATTCTTCTTAGAAGTTTAATGACTGCCAGCAATCTGAGCCTCAGTCTTTTCTTCAGGCTTGTAAAGCAGGAGTGGCACCATTGTAGATAACCGTTTGAACTTCCCTCATAAAACTGATGTGTGTGAGAGAAGAACAACACCTCAACATTTAGAGCTAGGTCCTCAGCAAATAAGCACGACTCCATTGAGCTGGATGGAACATGAGCAATTGATGCTGAGGGAGGACTAACTTAGTTACTTTGGAGGAGCTGCCTCCATTTCTACTGGAGGGAATCAGATCTACCATTTTCAGCCATGAGATGGCAATATAAGCCAGGCAGGTCCACTTCTGGGTCTGCTGCCAAGTGCACTGGGGACCTCACCCCCTATGGCACTCCTGTGGGATGCTCCATCCACCCCAGCATCACAGCGTGCATGAGCCACATAGTACCTTGAGGTATCTAGAAAACAACATTCAAAGCTGTGTCTGTGTCCAAATCATTGTTTTTTTCTGAATCTTTCCGAATCAATTTGGTGGGTTCCGATTCAATTCAGACAGATTCTGATTCTGTCTCCTGATTCAATTCAGATTCAGAGATTTGGCCACTGAATCGGGCCGAACCTCCACCGAATCAAATCAGTGACTGAAGCTTCACACAACCCAATTTGTTGCACAGAAAAGTTGGTGACTTTTTTGTCTTAATTAACATTAGGCTTACAAACCAGTTGAGTCCAGTGACTTTTTTCATGCCCTCTGCAACATGTTTACAAGTGAACTTCATTTCATGTTTTTGCAAAGATTTTTTTAAATAAATCCCAGTGGGACAAATTAAAATGAAAACACATTCACTGTTAGCTGATCAACCGAACATAATTTTGAAGGGCTAAATCAATGCAATACTTCTCTTCACATAACTAATAGGCCCCTGTAATACCTAGCTGTGCTCTTGGGAGCACATTTAAGTGTTTATGTAACATTTGTAACAATTGTTCTAGCATTTATAAATGCTACCATTTACAAATGTTTGTAATAGTTTCTAGGCACTTTCAAAGTTCTCAGCCCTCTCCTTTAAGGGTTATTATGCTAATCTCATAAAAACATTCAGTTAGGGTGGTGTTACAGGTTAGCTTTAAACTATTCTAAATACAAAGCATGCTAGTGAAGCATGCCTCCTTGGGCTTCATGTTCTCACTACACTGTGCACAACATAGCTCTTCTTCCAGAAGTGTGGGAGGCTGGGAAGAAAAGCCATGCCCCCACCACCCCCTAAATTCTTCTGGCTAGGGATGAGCCATGAGGATATGGGTCTGTGGGGCTGGCCTCAGCAGTATAAAAACCTGCCTTGGTGAGCAGGTCAGGGCTACTTGTTCTCAGGAGCTTCTGGGGGCAGGTGTGCATGTGGCAAACTTCAAAGACACCCCAGTCTCCTGCCCCTTCTGCGGGCAGAGGGAGACCCTGGCACACATGACCCACAAATGCGTCAGGCTGCAGCCTCTCCACCTCCACCTCCATGTCCAGAACCTCCTTCTGAGGTTCTGGTTGAGTTTCACCCCCCAGCTTTTTGTTTTTGGTCACTCCATCCATGGCCCCTCCAAGTCCCAGGACCTCCTATTCAACCTCCTCCTGGCCCTGGCCAAATGGCTCCTGTACATGACCAGGAAGGAGGCTCTGACCCAGAAGGTGCCTGGTGATTGTGGGGCAGTATTCCTTTCACTATTGCATGCACATTTCTGGGCAGAACATCAATGGGCGTCATCCACCAACTCCTTGGATGCCTTTGAGGACGAGTGGGTGTGGCCCAAGGGGCTCTTCTCGGTGTCCCCCTCCGGAGCGCTCATTTTCACATTTTGGCCCTTGGCCCACATGACACTCCCACCTTGTTTTTGCCTTAGTTGTCCCAAGAATTTAGTTGTTCCATTCGTTCATTAGCCACCATGAAAAGGGGCTACTAGCTAGCCAGGTAGGCCTTGCCCACATTACTCAAATGGACAAATAGACAGAAGGAGGCTCTGGCTGGGAAGGTACACAAAGACTGTGGGGCCATGTTCCTCTTACTGGTCTGCACATGTTTCTGTGTGGAGGACCACTGGGCAGTGTCTACTGGCTCCTTGGATGCCTTTGAGGACAGGTGAGTGTGGCCCGGGGTGCTCTGTTCAGTGACCCCTTCAGGAGCACTCATTTTCACATTTTGACCTCTTCACCCACATGACACTCCCACCCTGTTTTCTGCCTCTGTTGTCCCCAGAATGTTGTTGTTCCATACATCCATTAGCCCCCATACAGTAGGGGCTGCCAGTTAGCCGGGTGGGCCATAGGGTTCATGGTAATTGAATGAACAAGTAGACAGGAGCTTCTGGGGCCTGGCCAGTTGATATCTGGGGACCCCTTGTGCCAGCTGACCTGCCGCAGCAGCCCTAACCTAGAGTTCCCTGCATCCTCTACCCACTGCAGCAGTCTGGCAGTGGAGGCTTCTGCCTGACTATGACCTGCTGCCACCTGCAACAGGATGAAGCCCCAAGGCTGAGTGCCTGCCAGACCTGGATGGGGACTGCATGAATGCAGCAAAGGCATTTATCTGCACCTCTGGGCCAGCTGCCAGTGGGCCATGGCTGCATAGTTGGCCTTTGTCCAGTGCTGCTGCCATGTGTGCTGCCTTGATATCTGGGCAGCTATTGCCTAGAAGATGTTCTCAGTGTGGTTTCATTCATAGATTCATAGACACTTGGGCTGGAAGGGACCCCGGAGGATCATCGAGTCCAGCTCCCTGCCCCGGGAGCAGGAAGTCAGCTGGGGGTCATAGAATCCCAGCAAGATAAGCATCCAAATGTGCCTTGAAGGTGTTCAAAGTGGGTGCTTGAACCACCTCCGGCGGCAGTCTATTCAAAACCTTGGGGGCTTGGACAGTAAAGAAATTTTTCCTTATGTCCAGCCGGAATTGGTCACGGTGGAGTTTATGACCTTTTGATCTTGTCATCCCTTGGGGCACTCTGGTGAACAGACAGTCTCCCAGATCCTGGTGAGCACCCCTGATAAACTTATAGGTGGCCACCAGATCACCCCTGAGCCTTCACTTTTCCAGGCTGAAGATTGCCATGGCTCTCAGCCTGTCATCATAAGATCTGTTTTCCTGACCTCTGATCATGCACGTGGCTCTCCTCTGCACTCAAGCTTCTCCACATCCTTTTTGAATCGTGGAGCCCAAAACTGGATGCAGTTCTCCAGCTGTGGCCTCACCAAGGCCAACTATAATTGGAGAATGACGTTCCAGGATTTGCTTGAGAAGCAATTATGGATGCAATGCTCACTTTACTAGCCGCAGCATCACATTGCAGGCTCATGTTCATCTTGTGGTCAATCATGACGCCCAAGTCCCTTTCATCTGCAGTGCTAACCAGCGTAGCACTGCCGAGCCTATAAGCATGCTGCAGGTTTTTCCTCCCAAGGTGGAGAACCTGCCATTTTTTAGTGTTAAATGCCATCGGTTTCTCATCTGCCCACTTCATGAGCCTGTCAAGGTCTGCCTAGATCACCCTCCTGTCCTCAGGTGTTCTGGTTCCCAGGAAGCAGCAAACAAGAGCTTCATACCTGTTGCAAAGCTCCAGCAGGGCAGGGGCCTTGGTGCAGCGGTCCTTGAGGTCCTTGGCCATCCCCTGGGCTGGACAGAATATGAGGTCCCTGAGTCCTCCCTTGTCCTGTAGGGGGAACGTGGTCTACCCTCCACCTCTTGGGGGAGAAGGGCCTGGCAGTAGGAGTCAATCTCCTGCTCACAGTCCCTAATGGCACACAGTCTCTGGACTGTAGCCTGGAGCTCCTCCAGCCGGTGAGAAAGTGCCAGGCAGCCCCCACAGCTGAGAGCCATAGACTCCATCTGCGTGGAGCCCAGAACCATGGGTTCCATCTGGGTGGAGGCCTCTGAGGCGCCAGAGTGGGATGCCGCAGACCCCGAGGGGACCCTTGGGGTGCAGCATGTGCCCATCAATGTCATGCCACTGGTGGGCTGGCTACGGCTGGGGCTGTCTACTCTGGGAGGCCTCACAGGCAGGGCCTTGGGCCCTCCCGCATGCCCTCCTGTGCAAACCCCCATGCTAACTCATGTGCTAGGCCCAGGAGTGCACCTGTTTGTGCGGCCTGTTCATGAGGCTCTGGTCGTGTGGCTCCCTGGAGGGCTGGAAAAAGTAGGAACCGGGTTGGGGGGGGGCATGACCCTCCCCACCTCTGCCTCAGCCAGCTCCCAGCTGGCTAAGGTGGCTAAGTCCCTCCCTCCACAGGCCCCTGGTTACCTGTGGGCAGGCTGGGGCTCATCGGGGGTCCTGGGGCTCTTCTGGGGGTCCCTGGGCTCACGGGGGTGCAGCAGGCTTCCACCCATGCGTCTCTCACTAGACCTAGGAACAAACTACTTTTGTGGCCTGCTTTGAACTGTCAAAGTATGTCCTCCTGGCCTCAAGTGGCCAGGAGGTCAGCCACCTTCATCTGGATCCCATGTGCCAGCCCTGAGCAGGTTCCTCTGCCTGGGTCCTGCCACTTGCCTCATTAGCAAGAATCCTGATGTTCCCTATTTAAAAACTGCAAAATCTCTGATAAAAAATCCCAAATCCACTCTTTAAAATACCCCCAAATTCATGTTCTTCCATGATTGAAGGAAACAACCACAAGGGAGGGAGGGACCGAGAGAAAGAGAGAGAGAGAGATCAAATCAGTTGGTTAATGTTTTATTGATATATTTACAATGTTAAAGCAATTTGGAAGCTACCAGTGTCTCGATCATCATAATAAAATAAATTCTAAATATGTATATGTTTTGATGTCTGCTATTGGTTTTCTTATAGAAAAGTTAGAGATCCCCCTGGCCCCTTCACTAACTATGGGGTAGGGACAGCTGCCCCTGCAGCCACAGCTCCTGCCAGCAGGTCTCAATCTGTCTGGCAGCTTGGCACACTGGGTGTGTGATGGGGGGATGTAGAGTTTGCAGAAGTGAGGGTGGAAAGGGATGTGGGGGGCTGTGGGTGGGTGTGTGTGGCACCATGTGGGGAGCATGGGGTGTGTGGGTAGGTGTGGGTGGATTGGGGGACTGTGTGGGGTGAGTCCTATGCCCTCCCACAGGGTGCAGCTCCCCCTCATGCCCCCCGCAGGGCACATGGCCCTCCCACCGCACAGCCCACAGACCCCCACCCCTTCAGGCCAGGCCAGTTCTGTACACTCAGGACCTGGCCCAGCATGACACGCAGCTCCCGTGAGTGGCGCTGGTCCTCAGGTGACAGCTCAAGCAGCCCAGAGCTGTCTGAAGGTGCACAGCTCCACACCAAAACAGGCTGGGCCCTTGTGATGTGGCATGGGCCATGCCAGGTACCAGGCAGCTGGGTCCAAGCTGTGCTGCCCTGCACCATGTGGGGGGCTGTGCCAGGAGGGCCCCAAGTGTCCCTATGGCTGCTGCAGGGGGGACTGTGGGCCATGCAGGGGGCAGGAAAGGGACCGACCCCTCCCAAGCAGACTCCTCCCACCCACAGTCCCCTGCACCCACAGAGCACCCCCCCCGCCCCCACTGCTCCAGTCCCTCCCCATTCCCAGTCCCTTACTTACCCGGGATGGGGGTCCCACCAGGCTGCAGCCTGCACCGTTCAAGGCTGCCCCACATGTGGAGGCAACGTGTTCCAGCACCAGGGCAAGGGGCAGCCATAGAGACACACTGGCTGACTGCCAGGGCATATCTTTGGAGGACCCGAGCCTCTGGTTGCCTCAAGACAGGGTCCTGGACCCTGCCCTGCCCCACTTTTTTTCTGCAGGTTGTTTTTGTTTTGTTTTTTTAATACCTGGATTTCCAGGTATCAAATTTTGAGCCCACACTGAAAATATGCAGTGTGGGTAACATTTCCTGTTCCCAGCATGCCTCTTGCTGCATCTCAAACTGCTTTGAGACATGGCAAGAAGCATATGCAGGCTCATCTAAATGTGTCCTTAGTGCCCTTTGCTATAGATTCAATGGTCCTCTTCTACCCTCCCCATATGGCAATGAGGTCCAGAACCTCATTTAATCACCTGGCCGGGGTCGTTTGACCCCAGTATTCTTTCCTGCCCATGGCAGGGGGTCAGACTTGATGGTCTGCTGGGGTCCCTTCCGACCCTACCTACTATGAAACTATGAAACCTATGAAACACTGCTGCAATTAGATGACCACTTGATGGGGTCTGGGGAGGGGGCAGCTTTTGATTCATGCTAGTGAACTGATTCAGGAAAAGTTTGTGCTTGCTGACATGTGCCCTGCAGTGTTTACATTTTTTTACCTCCAGGGGTGGGGGAGGGGGGGGGAATGTCACAGGTGGAAGGGGGAGTTGGCTTGGTGCCAGATCCACTCCCTGAGCAGTAGAGTTCAGAGGTGGGAGGGGCCCCTGTGCATCCTGGGATACTAGAAGATTTCAATTTAGGTGGAATAGTTGCCCGGAGCGGCTACGCCTTAATGGAATAGTGGGGGAAAAAGGTGGATTAAAGATACTCCTGTCCTGAAGCAGTGTAACATTAAGATGAAGAATGGGTGCTCAAAGCCACTGAAAAGGTGCTAATGTGCAGTCAGTCTTGGGGTTTAGAGTATGGGTGTGTGATTTAGATTCGGATTTGGCCTGAATAAGGGACAGTGATTCGATTTGTTGATTCGGATCACTGTCCCTGATTCAATTTGGCTGAATCTGAAGATTTGATGCTGATTCAGAGAATCAGTGATTCAGACATAGACAAAGCTTTAAAAGTTTTTTCTAGGTACCTTGAGGTAGCAGGTGCAGCTCGGTGATCACTATGATGCTGGGGTACATGGAGTGTTCCACAGGAATACAGGGGAGGGTGGGGGGCGCTTTACGTGCACTGCGACAAACCAGGAAATGGATCAGAAGTACTTACAGTCCACTTCCAGGTCTGCCACAGAGCATGCTTGGGGGCCTCCCCATGCCTCTCTGGCTCAGCAATTGGCCACAGGGGGACCCTAGGGGCCCCCCCCCCCCAGACCCAGGAGGCACCAGTCACTGAGCTGGGAGGTGCAGGGGGCCACCCTGCGCACTCCCCGGTGGACCCAGAAGTGGACTGGAAGCGCTTCTGGTCCACTTCCAGGTCTGCTGTTGAGTGCAGTGGGGAGCGTCCCGTGCTTCTGTGGGACACTCAATGCACCCCAGCATCACAGCATTCATGAGCACCTGCTACCTAGAGGTATGTAGAAAAAAACCTTTAAAGCTGTCTCTATGTCCGAATTGATTCAGAGGGTTCCAATTCAATTCAGAGTGATTAAAGGGTCCTCTGATTCGATTCAGATTCAGAGATTTGGCCACTGAACCAGGCCAAATCTCTGCCGAATTGAATCAGGGACCGAAGCTTTGCACAGCCCTAGTTTGGAGCTCCACAAGCCCCCTAAAATTATCATTGTAGAAGGCCTGATGATTGTATGAAAGCCCCATTTCCTTCCTTGATTTTCAGGGTCCTTCATGATACACTGGGCCACAAGCAGCATCTCGAAGAGCCACTGAATGGGGAAGTTCCCTGCCCCCTTCCCATCCTCTCCACTCCTCCAAACCTGGCAGGAGGGTACCGTGGTTCTGATGGACTCTGAGCCATGCAGCTGACATGGACCAGTGTAACAAACCCCTGCAGTGTCAGGCACATTCACTACAGCCTGTGGCAGAATTCCACCTCTGTCTCTCCCCACACTCTGCTATGAGGTGATGCCTAATCTGAAAATTTGGTTACCATGGTCACTGCAGAGGGCAGACACCCCTGGCCCCATCGGCTTTAGGTATCCCTGAGTTGTAACCTGAGCTGGATACTTTCTTGAGGGAGGGGGAAACCTGCTGCCTCTGCCTACATGACTGGCCTCACACACCTGGGTGGGGACTTAAAATCCCCATTGTTCTAAGCAATGTCATCATGACTGGGATGGGGGCTAGAGACCCTGCCAGTCTACCTGGCAAGCAGTGATGCGTTTCAAATTAGTTGGCTGGCAGCCAACAATTGCTGGCCTTCATTGGATCAGGTAAATGAGGTCATAAGTTCTATGTAAGTTAAGGACTGCCCAGGAGGTGGGGCAGCAGCCATGATGAAAACTCTCAGAGAAGCTGGACCATCTGAAACTTGCTCTCTCTCTTGAAAATCATGTTCAATAAACTGCCTGCCTCCAGAGGAAATTTCCACCTGCCACTGGATGATACTTGTGAGTAAGCTGAGATCTAACTAGATATATAGCCTGCAGTAACTCAGATGCATGATCAAAGGCTATCATGCCACTGTTTGCTCTAAGGGATTTCTCTGATATTGCTCTACCCTGTACCCTATTCCAAACCTGCTCCTTGTAACCATTGAAGTTCTCCTCCGTACCTAGCATGGGAGACTTATTGGGGGAGGGGCTAGGTTATGTTTTGGGATCCCCTTGGTTCAGCTGACTAAGGGAGACCACTATTTGTGAGACCACTGTTTGTGGACCACTATTTGTCTGGCATTGCCTGCATCAATCCGGTGCTTTGTTAAGCCTGTCCAGCCCAGATCATGGTCCCCCAGGCTGAATACACTGGCATACTCCAGTAGCACCTCTTGCATGGCTCCTACTTGCTCTGGTTCCAGGCCACAATGGCCTAGCTTGAACTCGTGTGTCAGTTGTCCTGCAGTCCACTGATGGTCCTCACCCAGCTCCCCAAGGGGGTGGTTCTTGTCTGTGCTCAGTGCTCATATAGTGACTGAGCCCTGTGTCCCAGGGTCTCCTTGCAGGACAGCTATGCCAGTTTCAAATGTCCCAATTATGGTACCTTGATATGCAACCTAAGGCTCTGCTGACATATTGGCCACATGTACTGGAATTTCGCCCTGGTGGCTCTTACCCATTGCAGTTCCCACCAGGAGCCCCAATTCCTTGTTAGGCTTAGGTTCAAACAAGCCTTCCTCATCCTTGCGGCACCATCTCTTCAATCTGTCTGTGATTATCATTTCACTTCTAGGAGGTACTGTCTGACTGTCCTCCACTACCACTTCACACCCTTCGGTTTGACTATCTGTGGTGTACAGAGGAAAACATCACACCAGCAAGGAAGAGTCAGTAAAGTTTATGGTGACTTGAAACTGTTTTAGGAAGTCAGTTCCCAACAAAGTGTCTTGCCTGGCATCTTTCAGTACAAGGAATGTGCATTTTAGCTGCAGGCCTTGGAAGTAGATGATTGTATTCCACTCCCCCAGGATTGGGAATGCTTCCCCATTAGCTGCCTTGACTACTAGGCTACAGGGTTGTAGATCCCTTTCTGTCCCAGTTGTTGCTTGTGCCCTTACTCAGTAATGTACAAGGGATACCTGGGCACCTGAATCTAGGAGAAATTGGCAAGGAACCTCTCCTAGCTTTCCTTCCAGGTAATACCCCAAACCTGTGGAACAACAATTACTAGATCCTCCTGTTGGCTTTGGGGTGTATCAGTAGAGGATGGGCCCTTCTCCACTGACTGCCTCAGTTTCCCTACCTGGGATGACACTTTCTCTCTGGACAGTCCCTCTGGAAATGGTCATGGCCACCACACTGCCAGCACCGGCCAGCAGTCACTTGTTGCAACCCCAGCTGCCATGGTCCAGGTGGGCCCCCATTTTCAGAGCCTGGTGGAGTTAGTCCATTCCACCCTGAAGTTTCTGCATGGTCTCCATTATTGCTTGCAGGATTGACAGTTCTGGGGTTGGGGTGTGCACTGCCAGCTCATTTTCTTTAGTATGTATATGTACTCAGGCCTCATGGTCTCTAGGACTTTGGCCCCACATCCTCTCTGCCAGCTCCAAGTTAGTGGCTAGGTGTATGGCCGCTTCCAGGCTCTGGGGTCTTCCCAGCCAAAGTTGAGCTTTTACCACCCCATTGCAGGCATGTTGTACAAAATGGTCCAGGGCAAGCATGTCATGTGCAACTGAGCTAAGCTGTGGGAAGGCCTTTAAGGCTAATCGTTTGAGTGTGAGTGTGAGGCCAAACCCTGGACTGACTCATTGGGTGACCGTACTCATGTACGGAAAGCCATACTAGCCTATCCAGGATCTGCAGTTGGTTTGAAAACTTCCCTGAGAGCTTCTATTAAGCATTTGTAGTCCTGCTTGGTTTCAGGGCTGAGGCCATAGTAGACTGCCCCAGCCTTCCCTGTGAGTAGCAGACCTAAGAAGTCTTGCTTGCTAGCCTCATCCCATCCATTTACCTTAGCTCCCAATTCAAATTGTGCATGCCAGATAGATATCCCATTATTGTTGTTCCCCACTAAATGGAGCCTTTGACCAGGAGATGGGGCTTGTGTGTCTCCCCTCCTCACACAGGGCGCTCTTCCCACTGCACCATCCATCTCCCCCTGCTCAAAGCCCACACAGTGACAAAACTATGCACTCACTACAACAGCACCAGGGTGGAGCAAGATGACGCAGTCACCAACCTCAACTGCAATCAGGAAGTTTCGGGGATGGTGGGAGGAGCTGCAGTAGCTGAGATCACCAGGACTGTCTCCCTCCAGGCTGTTCCTTTCCCCTCCCCCCTTATTCTGCAAGTCACTGGCACTGGGAGAAACTTATTCACACTGCTGGCATGAAGTGGGGGGCATGGAGGGATTAAAGAGGTCCCTTCTCCTGGAAATTCTCACCGGGCTGGGACACGACGAGCTCCAGCGATTTAAGGATGGGCTGGGTGAAGTTCAGCTGAAGGAGGGGCAGGAACGTGTCCCTGCAGAGAGGCTACAAGATGCTTCTCCAGCCCAGCTTGTGGACCTGCTCATCAGCTTCTATGGGGAGCATGAGGGTGCAGAGGTGACTGCAGCTGCCCTGAGAGCCACGGGCCAGGAAGCCCTAGCAGAGAGACTCATGGAGACCCCACAAGCTGGTAAGGAAGGAGCCACTAGGACATAAAATCCTAGTAGGGTCCCAAACAGTCCCCCTTCCCTGATCCCCCTAGAAATATTGGGGGTGGCAGGAGAGTGCTAGGAAGTGTCTGTCTGAGGGTAACACCCCTTATCCCCTCTTACCAAAGTTAATACAAGCTTGTTATTAATGAATTACACATACTACGGAGAGAGAATTCATTAGCTATGCATATTTACTAATTAATATGTAAAATAATATCCTGCAACAAGTACAGAGCCCTAAATGAAGACCAGATTAGGGCGGGATTATGGGGCAAAATACTTTTTGGGTCACCTGGCTGTGCAAGGCTGCCAACTAACAGCCCCCCATGTCCACTGAACTAGGTATAATGGCCCATATAAGGACCTGTCTTTTGGACTGGGATTATGGTTGGAAATCCTGTTTGGGTCACCCCACACCATACCTCTGTATCACTGGGGAACTCTCCCTGACATGTCTGACCAGAGTTTTGCATGGCCTAAAGCCCAGTTTGTGTGTGCCAGGCTGCCAACTGACAGTCCCCCCATACCCACTGTATTAAGTATATGGGCTCAAATAAGGAACTGCTTTCACCTGGGTTAATGGTTGGAAATTCTTTTTGGGCCGCCCCTCACCATGCCTCTGTACCACCAGGGTGCTCTCATGGACATCCCTGACCAGAGTCTTGCCTGACCCAAAGCATGGCTTGGCCGTGCTATGCTATCAACTAACAGCCCTCCCATGCCCACTGTACTAAGTATATGGGTTTGAATAAGAAACTGGTTTGGGGCTGGGATTATGACTGGAAATCTTTCTTGGGCCACTGCAAACCATACTGCTGTGGCACCAGGGGTATCTCCTGGACACCTCTGACCAGAGTCTTGCCTGGCCTAAAGTGCGGTTTCTTTGTGCCAGGGTGCCAATTGACAGCCCCCAGCCATGCCCGCTGTACTAAGTACATTGGTTTGAATAAAGATCTGGTTTTTGGGCTGGGATTATGGTTGGAAATCCTGTTTGGGGCACCCCTCACCATGCTTCTGGGGCACTAGGGCGCCTTCCTGGACATCTCTGACCAGAGTCTTGCCCGGCTCAAAGCGTGGTTTGTGTGTGTCAAGCTGCCAGCTGACGGCCCTCCAGTCACTGTATTAGGTGTAATGGCTTCAATAAGTAACTGGTTTTGAACTACAATTATGGCTGGAAATCGTTCTTCGGCCACCACCCAACATACCTGTTGGATTGAAGGACTCTCCCAGATATCTCTGACCAGAGCCTTGACCAGCCCAAAGTGTGGTTTGGCCGTGCCAGGATGCAAACTAACAGACCCCCATGACCACTGTACTATGTATAATGGCTCAAATAAGGATCCAGTTTTGGGCTGGGATTATGGCTGGAAATCCTGCTTAGACCACCCCACCCCATGATTCTGTGGCACTGGGGGATCTCTTCAACACCCCTGAGCAGTCTTACCTGGTCCAAAGTGCAGTATGGCCATGCCAGTCTGCCATGTGACGCCCCCCACCCCCCCACCCGCCGCCACTGTACTAAGTGTAATGGCTTGAATAAGGAACTGACTTTTTGGATGGGATTATGGCTAAAAATCCTTCTTGGACCACCCCACACCAAGCATCTGTGGCAACGGGGAACTCTCTTGGAGATCTGTGACTTGAGCACTGTCTGGTCCGAAGCACGTTTTGGCCATGCCAGGCTCCATTTTACTCCCCATCCCTGCATGCTGTTTACATGCTACCAATTAGGAGCTGCCCTTCTGCTGGGATCATAGGGGAAAACCCTCTTGGAATCATCCTAAAACATGTCCCCACTACCAACAGAGCCTCCTGAAGAAATCTGGGCATGTCCCTGCTCAACCCAATGCTTGGTTTTTGAGTATGAGCCTGACAGTTGCCACCCAACCTTTAAGATCTCTATGTTGTTGTTCCACCAGGTACTGGATGGCAGGAAGAACAGCTTCATACAGATATAGGGTGCCTATACACATGACAGACCTCTGCTGTGACACATGGTATTTAGCACATGTCAGAGCAGACACGATTAATTGAGTCTGCTGCCAGTCTGCTGAAACATGCTAATTAGCATACTCCAGCAGCCTCTGCATCATGTGTATTCACTGTTCTTGCATTTCAAAATGGCAGCAGGGGTGCTTTAACTAAAGCTTGTCAAACAAGCTTTAGTTAAAGCACCCCCACAGCCATTTTGAAGCGTGGGGTGCTGAATACATGTGACACTGTGGATGCTTTAATAAGAGTGTCTGTCAGAGACTTCCTAATTAAATCACACCCTCCCCCCACCCCACCACCCCCTGTAGCATGGGTATAGATATCCCTAGGGATTTTTCAACAGCTTTTCACATTTACCTCCAGCTGCCACCCAGGAACTTGGTAAAGTAACATAAAACTGGGTGTTGTGATTTAAAGAAACTTGCTCACTCACTAGCAAATGTTAAATTAAAAGAATTTTATTACAAGCAGAAAAGGGAACTGCAGTACTTAACCTGGAAAGATGTGTGCAGTGGAGTCCCTCAGGACTCAGTTCTGAGGTCGATGCCATTCAACATCTTCATCAGTGATCTGGACGAGGGGGTGGGAAGTACCCTGTCCAAATTTGCAGATGACACAAAAAGATGGGATGAAGCTAACACCCTGGAGAGGAGGAACCAGATCCAGGCTGACCTAGACAGGTTGGGGAGGTGGGCAGAAAGCAACAGGATGCAATTCAATAAGGACAAGTGCAAAGTGCTGCATCTAGGGAGGAAGAACTGGCATCATACCTACAGGCTGAGGGGCCACCTTCTCAGCTCCACTGAAGCAGAAAGAGATCTTGGAGTCACTGTTGACTCCAGGATGAACACGAGTTGTCAATGTGATGTAGTAGTCGGCAGAGCCAATAGCACCTTGTTGTGCATCCGTAGGTGCTTCACAAACAGGTCCAGGGAGATGATTCTCCTTCTCTACACAGCACTGGTCAGGCCACAGCTGGAGTACTGTGTCCAGTTTTGGCTGCCGCAGTTCAAGTGGTGTTGGGTAAAACTTGTCCCCAGGTTCATTAGGCGGAGGCTCAGACGAACAACAACATAAGTTTAAAGACTTGATTTATTAAAGAATGCATTCTGAACAGACAACTGCCTCGAGAGGAAACTGTCTATTGTTCTACTTCGCGCAGCTTGATTATATAGCAAGTATGATATAGGAAGTATGACATCATATGCATAGTAACAGATACATCAATCTATTTAATAGCCACACACTTCCTATACTAGTATCCTGTTTTTACTAAACTAGAATTGTTCCAGTTTCTGCTTAGCCTAGCAGTTTGGGGTCATGCCCTTTGACTTCCTCACAGCTTAAGCTGTGTACATGACCTGCTCACTTACACATAATGGCGATTGACTCTGTTCTGTTCCCCTTCAGTGGGATGCAGACAACCTGGAGAGGGTCCAAATCAGAGCCACTCATCTGATTGGAGGCCTGCGGCGGAGGCCCTATGAGGAAAGGCTAACCTCTTCAGCCTCTCCAAGAGAAGGCTGAGAGGGGACCTTGTGGCAGTGTACAAAAAATATAAGGGGAGAGCAGTATGAAGTAGGCAACAATCTGTTCACCAGGGCACCCCCTGGAACAACAAGGAACAATGGCCATAAGCTACTGGAGAGTAGGTTTAGACTGGAAATTACAAAAAGGTTCTTTACGGTCAGGGTTGCCAGGATCTAGAATGGGCTTCCAAGGGAGGTGGTGCTTGCCCCATCCTTGGGGGTCTTCAAGAGGAGACTGGACAGGCACCTGGCTGGGATCACTTGATCCCAGGTTTGATGACCCTTTTCTTGCCTGCCAGGGGCAGGGTGTTGGATTAGATGGCCCACTGAGGTCCCTTCCAACCCTAGAATCTATTAATCTAAGCAAAACCTTAACTATTAACCATTAACTGTAGCTCAAAACTGATCACAGTCACAGTCAGTGGCAAACCAACCTGGGGAGCTCCCTTCTACCCCAGTCACTTGAGAAGGGAGTCTCACCCAGGGCTGCCATCCAGGGACTCTACCACCTGCACAAGTTTAGTAGTACATTCTGGGTAGGAAGGACCAACCCAGAAGCTCTGTTACTCTCCACTGCCAGGGGCTCATAGATTTACAGAATCATAGAGAAGTGGGGCTGGAAGGGACCCCAGAGGTCACCTAATCCAAGGCCCTGCCTGAGGCAGGATCAACCCTATCCAAACCATCCCATTTAACCATACATCATAGACCTAACACCCAAACCTGCCACAAGTAAAGCAGGGGAGCTATGGCAGCCACTGTCCTGCTTTTATGAAATATTATCAATATATGTGCCAGAGATTCCCTGGTAGAGGAATCTATCCCCTGCTATCGAGGAAGGCAATACCCCCCCCCAGTCCATATGCCAATCTGATCATGGGATAAAAGTCCTTCCTGACTCTGAATATGGTGATTGGACTGACCCTGAGTGAAGGACAAGACCCTCTAGTCAGGACTCTCTGGCTTTGCTCTCTGGTTTTCCAAATTCCTAGTTCAAGTCCTGAGCCTTAGCTATAGCTGCACTCAGTGCATCTGAAGAAGGCTTAAAAACACCCTGACACATGTAAGCATAGCTATGCCTAAGTCATCCCTGACCAGTAGCTGTCCAACCTCTTACTGACCCCCCACCCAGTGATGGAGAGTCCACAACTTCCCTGGGCATCTATTCCAATACTTCATTATTCTCACAGGGAAGAAGGTTTCCTAGATAACCAATGTAAATTTACTTTGCTGCAGCTTCTTGCCATTGGTTCATGTCCTCCTCATTGCAAGGGTTGCTGCCCTTCTCCTGGACTTCTACCACCTATGACAGCCAAAGTAGCAAGAGCTGGCTAGTGAAAGCCATGCCACAGTTACTATGCCTTGATGCTGGAGAGCGTTGCTAGAGTTCGATGATAGGAAGTTCTACTGTGGATGCCACTTTCAGGGGTCTCTGTTGCTTTGCTGGGGTCTTTGCTGGTCCTCCATGCTGCTGGGGCATCTCCTCCACTCCTCCACGCCACTGGGGGGGTGGGGTCTCTGCTGCTCCTCCATGGTGCTAGAGGGTCTCTGTTACTCTGCTGGGGGGTGTCTGTTGCTCTGCTGGGGGTGTCCATTGCTCTATGAAGTTGGGGGTCTCTGCCACTCCTCCATGCTGCTGGTGGGGGGAGGGGGGTCTCCACTGCTCTTCCATAGTGCCAGAGGGTCTCAGTTGCTCTGCAGGGGGGTCTCTGTTGTTCTGTGGGGGATCTCTGCAACTCCTCCACACTTCTGGGGGGTCTTCACCACTCCTCTGGGGGATCTCTGCTGCTCCTCCACACCACTGGGGATGTCTGTTGCTCCATTGGGGGGCGGTCTCTGCTACTCTGCCACACCACTGTGGGTATCCATCACTCCTCTGTCCTCCCAGGGTTTTCTACTGGTCCTCTTTAGGTTGCCATGGAACCCCACATCTTTCAGGTTCTGCCCTGTATCAGTGGTAGGCTCTGGGATTTTTTTCCAGCTCTTTTTACTATAGTACAGTATTGTGTTGACCCACTAGGGAGCACTTTATTCAGAAGCACTTTTAATATGAAGAGTTCATTGAAAACATCCAGGGAGAGACTCCTGTCTGGAATCTTTTCCTTTTGCCACACTGCTCCTGGGGACTTAACCATAAGGGTAAGATAAGGGTGTGCTATAAAGCTGGACACTTGGCTGTTTATTTTTAGGACTGTAATTGGGTGTCAGGGACCTCAGAAAGGTGCCCGAGCCAAGCTGGATGTCTATGGGGTAAAAGGGACTAACCACAAGAGAGGTTCGGGCTCAGGGTGAGGGGGGGCGAAGGAGGAGTCTAAAGGAATGGAGGGGTCTCTCCTTTCACTGCCCATCCTCTTCCCATGGGGGCCCTGGGGGATTTCCAGGGAGACGTGCTGTGGGAGTCTCCAGCCTCTGTCCCTCTAAGGCTGTGGTTCTAAGGCTTCTTGATTCAAGGCATCCTTCCATAATCTCAAAGGCTGTGCAGAAACATGTTGCCGTTTAGCTGTCACTCATGTTTTCATTATGGAAAATCCTAGAGTAATATCTCTGTTGCAAAGAACTCACAAAGGACCCGATGGGTCAGAAGCTCTGAGGTTCTCCTTTGAATAATATTTCCATGCCTAAAATTACTAAGAGTAACCCGGCAACACCCTTTAAAAGATCTCAAGGTGTGGGAGAGTATTGTGGTTTCTTCATCATTGAAAATCAAAATCAGAAAGCTTTGAATATGACTTTATCCTTTTTCTCCTTCACACCCTCTGCTTTGTTTTTCATACAGATAATGATTTAATTCACATGGAGGAACATACTTTTGAGATATCCAATATTTTCTCTGCTGAAAAGTCAGGTGAGCTACCAGTGGCTGGGTGGGTGACCCCTCCTTTAAATGCAGCAAAAGACATGGGCTGCAGCTTTTAAAACCCTGGGTTGTCACCCTGACAAGGCAGCCTGTTGAGGGCTGCAGCATTGCAGGGGAGGACCTGGAGGCTGCAGCATATCTGAAGCTGAATATGGGACAACAGGGTGCTGATACAACATACTGGGCTGTATCACTTGCAAATCTAGAGCCATGATTCTCCCACTCTATTCAGAACTGAGGAGCCCTCCCCTGAAGTCCTGTGTCCAGTCTTGTGCCCCATCTGCTAAAAGGATGTGCACAGATTGGAAAGAATCCAGCACAGAGAAGAGAAAATGATCTAGGGCTTCAGAGACAAAACTGGTGATGAGGACAGGCAGAGAGAGTTGTGGTGATTAAGTCATTAGAAGAAAAGACTGAAGGAGATATGATCACAGTCTTCCAACCCCTGAGGGCCAATAACAGAGAGGAAGGAGATGGGTTTTTCTCTGTGGCTTTAGTGGACAGGACTAGCAGCAATAGCCTCCAGCTGCATTAGGTTGAAATGAGGTTGGGGACAAGGAGGAACTCCCTGACTCTGAGGGCGATCGAGCATTGGAACAGGCTGCCTAGAGAACCTGTGGAGTCTTCATCCCTGGAAATGCTCAAATGCAGAGTAGACAGACACTTGGTTGGGATGATTTAGTATGGACTGGTCCTGCCTTGGCAGGGAGCTGCATTGGTGATGTTGTAAGGTCCCTTCCAGCTTCACTTGTCCATAATTTAGGATAACAACACATTATAAATGTAAACACATCCCTGGGTTTTCAGGGATCACAGCAGGATATGAGGAAACTTCTGAGCTCCTTCCTCTTCTTATATCCCTACTGGGTTGAATAGGCCTGGCTGTGGGCTGGGGAGGTGACTGGAAGAGTCTAAAGGAATGGGGCCTCTCCCTTCCTCCACCATTCTTTTCCCGTTCCCATTCATCTGGGGGCCCTGGGAATTTCCAGGGAGCCGTGCTCTTGGAGTCACCAGCCTCTGTGCCTCTAAGGCTGTGGTGCTCGACCTTGTTAGACTCAAGGCACCCCTCCATAGTGTCAGCATTCCCTTTCAAGAATGACGGCTTCTGGTTCTGCCACACCTTGCTGTTATTGGTACTGGGATGGACGGATGCTGTCCAGGTCTGAGAGAAAGTCCTGATCCAATCGTTATCTTTGGGTCCTTTCAGAACCCCACTGGTCTCCATCCCAACTCCAAGTGCTCAATGGGACTGCCTGGCCCATCCATACCCCAGGGCACTAGTCACCATAAGGCTTAATGGTGTGGCTCTGACCAACCCTAACAGCCATGCTCATGCCTCACAGGAGAACTTGTCATCCCCTGGGTGAGGCTGTCTGCCCACAAAAAACACCAGGCCACTTCAGGCCTTCAGCCCCTTGTTGGGGCTTTGGCCTTCCCAGCTTCTGCCCCTATGGTCTCGCTAGTGCCTTATAACCTCAGCCCAGTGCACCAGACCTGAGCTAATAGGGCACTAGTCCTTATCTCGTCAGCTCCACTTTGGCCCTTGTTGTGCTTGTCTGGTGCTCTGGCCTCACCCCTCTCTGACTTCAATCAGCCCCTTCTTAGGATCTGGTGCTGTTCCTCAAGGCTGTGGGCCCCTGGTTATAGTTCAGCCCTCTAGGGCTTTGGTTTCACTCCCCTGAGGATATGGACCCCTGGCCCCAGTTGTGCTCTGCTCATACACTGGACCACCAGGCCCTGACTCTGCCCTGCTTGGGCACTGGGCCTTAGCTCCCCTGGCTTCCAGCCATACCATCACTCTCTTTGCCTTACTATGGGCTCGCTCTCTGCACTGCTCTAGGCACTGCTCAGTCCTCCTCTCCCTGATATCCCCAACCCGATCCACCAGTAAACTAGAACAAAGGAATATGCCCTATGGATGAAAAACAAACTCTGATGGGATCCAAAACCCAATTATCTGATCTTCTGATGACTCACAATAGTTCCCTTACCCTGAGTCCTACACTGCTGCCCGGCAGTGGCATTTTCCC
Organism: Alligator sinensis; assembly: GCF_000455745.1. Classification (NCBI taxonomy): domain Eukaryota; kingdom Metazoa; phylum Chordata; order Crocodylia; family Alligatoridae; genus Alligator; species Alligator sinensis. The sequence continues at coordinate 292,800 of NW_005843019.1, forward strand.
TGCATGCCCAGAGAAGCTTATGTAGCTCTCAATATGGCTTTGTCATTTTTTCTCTTTCGTAACCTAATTTTGGTTTCTTACACAGACTATACCTGTCTCCTTTTACCTATGATGGAACAACGGAAACTTATTCAGATCGCTGACTGCAGTGTGATACTTCCAGGTGAGCTACTAACGGCCAGGCGGGTGACCCCTCCTTTAAGTGCAGCAAAAGACATGGGCTGCAGTTTCTAAAACCCTGGGTTTTCCCCCTGAGAAGTCAGTCTATTGAGCGTTGCAGCCTACTGAGCACTGCAGCGAATGACCTGGACACTGCAACATATCTGAAGCTGAATATGGGGCAACAGGGTGCTCTTGTTGCAACAAGCAACCAACAACATACTGGGCTGCTGGTTGTTGTGATGGCTGCAAGTGATGGGCTGCATCACTTGCAAATCCAGAGCCATAATTCTCCCACTCGATTCAGAACTGAGAAGCCCTCCCTTGGAGTCTTATATCCAGTCTTGTGCCCCACCTGCCAAGAAGGATGTGCACAGATTAGAAAGAATCCAGCACAGAGAAGAGAAAATGATCTGGGGCCTGGAAGACAAAATTGATGATGAGAACAGGTAGAGAGGGTTGGGGCAATTCAGTCTGGAGAAGAGAAGACTGAAGGAGATATGATCACAGTCTTCCAACCCCTGAGGGCCAATGACAGAGAGGAAGGAGATGGGCTGTTCTCTGTGGCTGCAGTGGACAGGACTAGCAGCAATGGCCTCCAGCTGCGTCAGGGTAAACTGAGGTTGGGGATGAGGAGGAACTTCCTGATTCTGACTGTGATCGAGCATTGCAACAGGCTGCCTGGAGAAGCGATGGAGTCTCCTTCCCTGGAAATTCTCGAACGCAGGGTGGACAGGCACTTGGTTATGATTATTTAGTAGGGACTGATCCTGCCATGAACGGGGAGCTACATTGATGATGTCGCAAGGTCCCTTCCAGCTCCACTTTTCCATGTTTTAGGATAACAACACATTACAAATGTAAACACATGCCTGGGTGCAAAGATCATGGCAGGATGTGAGGAACCTTCTCCTGAGCACCTTCCTCTTTATATCCCTACTGGGTTGAATAGGCCTGGCTGTGGGCTGGTGGAGCTGGGGCTGAGGGGAGGTGACTGGAAGAGTCTAAAGGAATGGGGCCTCTCCCTTCCTCCACCATTCTTTTCCTGTTCCCTTTGGGGGCCCTGGGAATTTCCAGGGAGCCATGCTCTTGGAGTCACCAGCCTCTGTGCCTCTAAGGCTGTGGTGCTCGACCTTGTTAGACTCAAAGTACCGCTCCATAGTCTCAGCGTTCCCTTTCGAGAATGACGGCTTCTGGTTCTCACTTGTTTTTTGACAGCAGAAAATCCCTAGTGTTATCTCCGTGTTGCAAAGGACTCAGAAAGCCACGAGGAGTTGGAACCCCTGTGTTTATCTTCTCAATGACAGTAGCAGGCCTAGGTTTTTAAGAAACAAACTGCAGCACTTCTGAAAGGCTCACAAGGCACCCCAGACCGCTGTGCATCCTCCGGGAACAGGACAGGGCCCCAAGGGCAGACATGATGCTGTTCAGCTCTGGCTCATGGTCCACTCCCTCTTTTGCCCTGTCTCCTGCCACACCTTGTTGATATTGGTGCTGGGTTGGAGGGAAGCTGCCCAGGTCCCAGAGAGAGTCCTGATCCAATAGCTGTCCGTGGGTCCTTCCAAAACCACACTGGTCTCCATCCCAACTCCAAGTGCTTGGTGGGACTGCCTGGCTCCAATTGCCTGGTCCGTCTTTGCCCCAGGGCACTAGTCACCATTAGGGCTAATGCTGTGACTGTGACCTCCCTTATTTCCATGCGGATGCCTCATAGGGGAACTCATCATCACCTGGGTGGGGCTCTCTGCCCACAAATAACACCAGGCCACCTCAGGCCTTTAATTCCTTGTTAGGGCTTCTGCCTTCCCACCTTCCACCCCTATGGTCTTTCTGGTGCCTTATAGCCTCAGCCAGTGCACCAGACCTGAGCTAATAGGGTACTAGTCCTTTGTGTTGCCTTCTCCACTTTTCCTCTTGCTGCATCTATCTGGTGCTGTGGCCTCAGCCCTCTCAAGCTCCTATCTCTGCTCAGGTCCTGCCCCTCAAAGCAGTGGGCCCCTGGTGCTAGTTCTTCCTTCTAGGGATTTAGTTTCACCCCCTCAAAGCTTTAGGCCCCTAGCCCCAGTTGTTCCCTGCTCATGCATCAGGCCACCTGTCCCTGACTCTGCCCTGCTTGGGCACTGGGCCTTAGCTGCCCTGTCTTCCAGCCATACCATCACTCTCTTTGCCTTGCTATGGGCTCGATCTCTGCACTGCTCTAGTCACTGCTCAGACCTCCTCCTCCCTGATATCCCCAACCCAATCCACCTGTAAAGTAAAACAAAGGAATAAGCCCTAAGGATAAAAACAGACTCTGACTGGGTCCAAACCCCATATCTGGTCCTCTGATGATTCAGAATAGTTCCCCTACACTGAATCCAGACAGTGGCATTCTACCTTCGTTTGTGGAGGAGCTTACATGTCTCTCAGTATGACTCTCTCTTTTTTTTTCTTTCACACCCTGGTCTTCATTCCTCGTATAGACTTAGATCGTGTCTTTCTCATGGATGAGTGTTATTCTGAGAAGCCGATTATTCAACCCGCTAAAGATTCAGGTGAGCTACCAATGGCTGGGGGGGGGACCCCTCCTTTAAGTGCAGCAAAAGACATGGGTTGCAGCTTCTAATACCCTGGGTTCTCCCCCTGACAAGTCAGCCTGTTGAAGGCTGCAGCACTGCAAGGAAGGACCTGGAGGTTGCAACATATATGAAGAGAAATATGGAATCAGAGAGTGCTCTTGTTGCAAAATGCAGCCAACAGCATGCTGGGATGCATCACTTGCAAATCCAGTGCCATGATTCCCCCACAATATTTAGAACTGAGGAGCCTTCCCCTGGAGTCCTGTGTCCAGTCTTGTCCCCCACCTGCCATGAAGGATGTGCACAGATTGGAAAGAATCCATCACAGAGAAGAGAAAATGATCTGGGGCCTGGGAAACAAAACTGAGGACAGGCAAAAAGAGTTGGGGTGATTAAGTCAGGAGAAGAAAAGACTGACGGGGATATGATCACAGTCTTCCAACCCCTGAGGGCCAATGACAGAGAGGAAGGAGATGGGCTGTTCTCTGTGGCTGCAGGGGACAGGACTAGCAGCAATGGCCTCCAGCTGCATCAGGGTAAACTGAGGTTGGGGATGAGGAGGAACTTCCTAATTCTGACTGTGATCGAGCATTGGAACAGGCTGCCTAGAGAAGTGATGGAGTCTCCTTCCCTGGAAATTCTCAAGTGCAGGGTGGACAGGCACTTGGTTGGGATGATTTAGTAGAAGCTTACCCTACCTGGAGCAGGGAGCTGCATTGGTGATGTTGTAAGGTCCCTTCCAGCTCCACTTGTCCATAATTTAGGATAACAACACGTTACAAATGTAAACACATCACTGGGTTTCAGGGACCACAGCAGGATATGAGGAAACTTCTCCTGAGCACCTTCCTCTTCACCTGTGGGGTCCCTAGGGAATTTCTAGGGAGCTGTGCTGGCTCCCTGGAGGAGACACTAGCTTCTGTCCATCTAAGGCCGTGGTGCTTTGCATTGTTTGACTTAAGGCACCCATCCATAGTCTCAGCACTCCCTTTGCAGAATGATGGGTTCTGGTTCTCCCCAATTTAATCTTCCAGCTAACTAAAGCAAAGGAATAAGCCCTCTGGCTGAAAAATAAACTGACTGGATCCAAACCCCAAATAGCTGCTCTTCTGACTCACAGTACTTCTCCTACCTTGATTCCTATACTGCTGCCAGCCAGTGCCAATCTACCTGTTTGCCCAGAGGAGGTCACATGTCTTGTAATATGACTCTGTCTTTTTTTCTCTGTCACACCCTCTTCTTCATTTCTGATACAGACAATGATCTTCCAACTAGGATACGTGCGTGTGCTTCTGAGATGCCTACTATTCTCTCCACTGAAGATTCAGGTGAACTACCAACAACCAGGACGGTGACTTCTCCTTTAAGTGCAGCAAAAGACATGGGCTGCAGCTTCTAAAACCCTGGTTCTCCCCTGGACTATGGGCTCCTGACACCACTTGTGCCCTGCTCAGGCACTGGGTCACGTGGCCCTTACTCTGCCCTACTTAGGCACTGGGTCTTAGCTCCCCTGGCTTCCAGACAGTTGCATCATTCTTTTTGTCTTGCTCTGGGCTCAGGCTCTGCCCTGCTCTGTGCACCGCTGGGACCTCCTCCTCCCCAATATCCATAACCCAAGCCACCAGTTTATTATAAAAAATGAATACTGCCTCTGGTTTAAATACAAATTCTCACTGGGTGCATCCACGTGTGTACCCTACAGCACAGGTGTTAGTGTGCAGGCATTTAGTACTTACTTTAGCGAGTACTACATGCTGGGGAGTAACCACTGTTACTGTGCATTCTGGTGGCACACGGCTGTTTCCCACGCTACTGCATAGTAGCAATGCCTCCCAGTGGTACCTCACCATAGAGATGAGCTATGTCACTGTAGCTTATCACTATGGTGACATAACATCTCACATAGATGCTCCCACTGGGTTGGAACCCCAAATATCCGCTCCTTTGTTGACTCGCAACACTTCCCCTACCCTGATTCCTATACTGCTACCAGCCAGTGGCAGTCTACCTGCATGCCCAAGGTAGCTTAAATAGCTCTGAGAATCTCTTCTGCATCTCCCTTGTCCTGGAGCTCCTTCCTAGGTGTCTCTAGTATCAAACTGCCTCCCTGGTCCAGGCCCTGATCTATATGCTTCCCCAGCCCTGCCCCTTTCTGGGCAGATGGCTTTCCCCAAACAGCTGCCCAGAATTTCTTATCAGGGCACAATGGCTGGGCACAATGTCAACTCAGCAGCATCCTTGTGTGTCTTCAGCAGCACCCTTGTTGCCTACACTAGGCTCCATCCTGTTATCCTACTATCCTATTGTCCTATAGTCTTATTGTAGAGCTGCTCGCTCATGGCCTTTGTCTACTAGCTGCCCATTCTCTGACAGCCAGCTTCTTCTGTGTAGTGCCCACTGGACTGGCTGAAGCTGTTCCCCTTCTCCTTAATGAACAGCCCCTGCTCAGGCGGTAATGTTTCTTTGCTGCTTACCCTGTTGCAGCTTGCCTCTCTCTCTACTGCCAAGCTCCATCTGCAACAGTTTTTCTCTTTAAAGTAACAGGAGCCCTAGGAGAATCAAAGCTCTAAGGTATAGCTAGTATTCTGCATTTTTCTCTTTTTGACACCCTCTGTTTGCATCTCCCATGGATGAGGAAGTATTATGTTCTGAGTTTGGCTCCCATGAAGATTCAGTGAGCTACAACCGGCCATACAGGTAACCTCTCCTTGATCTGCCGCAAGGGACATGTTCTGTTTGCAGGACAAGGCATCTCCCAAATCCCTGGCTTCTGCCCCTGAGAGTCACATAGCTCAGGCGGCCTTTGAGGAAGAGGACTGGGAGGTTGGAGTACTGTATTGTGTCATATACAACACACCTCAGAGTAAGATATGCACCTTGTGTTGGAAGGGAGCAGGAAGAGGAAGAAGACATTTCCTCCACAGCCTTTGCTGGTGGGTAGGAGAAAGTTCCCACGGTCAAGGAGCTTACAGACAGGATAGGGCAAGTTTATATTCACTTCCTGCTCGGGCAGATGGAGAAGCTGCTGCTGCAATTCCTCACTTATAATATGCCCCTTGATTGCAAGCAGTGGGATTAGGTGGGGAAAGGCATGTGAGGTACTCTGAGAAATATAGTCTTTTGTGAAGAGCATTCTCCTCCAAGGGTTAGGTGACTCTGTTATGGAGTTATGGACTCTCGGGTTGGTTACCCTCTCCTCTCACTGATGCAAGGGACACATGAGGCTTTATAGGTCCAGGCAGCTGCTCAAATCTTCGGGCCTCCCCTTCACAGCACAGGCTCCCTGGGTGGACAATGACTAGGAAGTTAGAGATGGAGGGGTGTCATCTGAAAATCTCGAGGTATTTTTAGTGAATCATGTTTGCACTCCTAAGAGCGCACCTTGCATCACACTTGCAAGTATCTGCTGTGGTTCCTACCTGGTTGAGAATCATGGCTCTAAGGCTTTACATAGGGGTCTGCATTCCTCTTTCCTTCACATCCCCTCCTTTGTTTCTTCCTCAGGCCATTGTCTTCCACCTCCCATAGATGTGAGTGCCTCTGAGATGATGTCTACTACTGATTCCTACAAAGATTCAGGTGAGCTGCAAATGGCCAGGCTGGAAGTACTAAAGTTTCTCACATACAATATGCCCTGAAATATTATACACCCCTTGTTTTTGAAAGACCGAATTAAAAAAAAAAAAAAGTATATTTCCTTGTAATAAGTGATTGAGCAGTGATGGAACTGGGTCTGCTTATTGTTTTGCTCCTTGTGAGTTCCATGCAAGTTTGAGTCTCATGTTTCCCCATCACAGAAAGTGTTCTTACCATGTGTCTTGCACAGTGAAATTTCAGAAGCTGGTTTTGGGAAACCAAGTGTGTTGTTCCCCATCTTCACACCATCTGGGGACAGCAGCAGGTGGGCCCTCCCTTTCTCACCAGCTCCCTTCACACAACAAGGCACATAGCCCTCCTGCAAGGAAATATGGTAACCTGAAGCTTCAGACATCCCACAGCTCCCATATGCCTCCAGCCACTCCTTTTCCCCAGCACAAAGTTCCCTTTCCCATATGCCTACAGCCACTCCTTTTCCCCAGCACAAAGTTCCCCTCGGCCTGGTTACGTGGAGTCTTGTTCTCTCCTCTGCAGTGAGACAAGAGGATGGGGCTGGAGTAGGTTCTAATACAGGCCAGAGGAGAAAGCTCATGTGTCAATTATGTCAGACAGAGGAGGTGAGGACTGCATTTTTTTAACCCAACAGTCTCCATATGCCCCCTCTCTGACTGACCATCATTCATCTCTCTACACCCATTCTATCTGTCCATTCTTCCTGAAACCCCTCCTCTGTTTTTCCATCCACTTCTGCCCATGCAGAAACCCCATACTCCTGTGGAGGCAAGTTAACGCTTGTTTCTGTTTCAGGATATTTTTGAAGAAGTAATGCCAGAAATTGTTCCAGGTCCAAAGAGGTATCAGCATACATACAGGTAAGAGCTGGGGTTCCTGGTGCACTTGCCCTACATGCTACTCCTGTTGTCTCCAGCTGGCCTGGGGGCATGGGAGCTCCAGGACTACCTGTGCCCTGATACAGCTACAGGGCCCTGGAGAGCAGCTACATGGGGTGCCCACTCCCTGCCTGGTTCCCCTCACCTCTCCACTGCAATTCCTCAGCTGTTCCCAGGGATCCAGCTGATGAAAGCTATTCTGAGGGCTGAGGATGGTGTCCTCAGTGGGTAATACTCACCCTTCCAGGCACTCCTACCCCCTGTCCCTCCCCTGTATGCCTACAGAGTTGCCCAGGATGGAAAAGTTGGACGAGAAGCAGAGACCAGGGGCCCTGTGGAGATGCTACCACAGTCCCTGCCTGGAGGTGGGCAGGAGACATCCTGAGGCTTTCCCCCATCTTCACACCATTTGGGGACAGCAGCAAGTGGGCCCTCCCTTTCTCACCTGCTCCCTTTACACAACAGGGCACCCAGCCCTCCAGGGCTACAGATGAGTCCATCTGCATGTGCCTGTCACTGTGGAGAAAGAGAGGTGTGACCACTCCACCCCACCCACCTGGATCTTCCCCAGCTGGGATCCCATACACTTCTCACCTGGGGATCCAAAGAGCAGGGGCAGAGTGCAGATGCTGATCCTAGGAGGAAGAAGTGCATATTCTATGCCAGACAACCTGGTAGACATGTATTCTTGAGGTCTAGGATGAACCGGAATGAGGTCTTGGGTTTCTCTTTCTTGTCAGGGTTCATTTCACCAGGACAGGTTCATACCGATGTTCTGAAACAGCTCTGGGCTTCGAGGTGAGGGCATCGGTGGCCATTGAGTACAAATGGGAATCCTGGAAGCGGCATCTGAATCCACATCAGCTGCAGGGATGGGATGTTGCTGGCCCCTTGTTCAACTTCCAAGTGGAGCCAGCTGGGGCCATAGCAGCCATTCACCTCCCGCATGTCGTGTGCCTCAAAGGTAACGGGTGGGAGATAGGGGCCAGAATCAGAGCTGTGTCAGTCACAAGGGTCCCATGCTTGTATACATCCCACAATGACTGTTTTTTCAAAGCCATGGTGTAAGGCGGAGGTCGACAAGGTTTCAGAGCCATGGGGTGGAACCATTCAGCTGGGATATGAGGCAGGATAAGTGCTCTGACCTGGCTGCCTGGCTCTGTCCCTGGCACAGCTTTGATCCAGCCCTGGTGTGGTCATAGGCACAGCCTCCCACCACTGGCCACAAGCCCCCACAGTGCTCAAATCTAGGGGTAGGATCATGGACTGCTGCTGAATCCCACAAGCCAGATCCAGTGCCCAGATCCAGCCCACCAACCAACCCCTGACATACAGGCTTGCATGCATATATAAGATAAGATCTTTTATACGTTACCATATTGTCTCACATACAAAACACACCTTTTCCTCACATATTGGGGTGTGTATATTAAGAATGCTGATTTTCAGCCGAGGGTAATGGTTGTCATGGTTCACTAATCAAGGTAACCTTTCTGTTGGTGATTAAGCTGGCTGCTAGCTGCTTCTGCATTTTCATCTCAAGTTTCAGAGCCCTGATGACTCTTTCTCTCTTGTCAAAGGCATAGCTCCACCCCTGGAGACCCTGGAGCAGCAGCAGCTAGGGCTTTCAGCTTTAGTTAAGCAGGAAAGGGAGGGTGAGTGCACAGAAGATTTGGCTCTCTCCTTGGCCTTTGAAGTCATAAATCTATACTTTTATTTTTCTTCATTCTGAATTTCAAAAACAAGGTGTGTGTTATATTCTGGGGCATGTCATATGTTGGAAGTTATGGTAGTCCATACTCCAGTGAGTCCTGCCCATGTCCTCATGAATTGCAGGCAGCAGTCATCCCTGACACTGGCTAAAGGTTCTTTTGACCATTATCTGAATCTGTTGACAGGTGGAGAGGTTGACATTTCCCTCATGTATGTTGCTCACATCGTTAATGGGGAGCTGACCCTGGAGAAGCCGACGAGAGTGAAGCCGTTCTATGCTGTGCTGGAGAACCCCAGCTTCTCCTGCCTGGGCCTCGTTTTCAGATATTTATTTAAGCATATTCCAGTCCACTCCAAGGTGCTGCTGTATCATGCTGCCATGAGTGCCCCCACAACCCTCCACGTCTACGTGATTCCCTGTGATGATTCACTAGAAAAGGTAAAGGAGAATTCAAAGCACCACATATATGGGGGAAGCCAGAGTCCAGATTTGCCTCTGACTATGGCACAGACGGGGAGGGAGATTTCAGAGTGAGAAAGGTAGCTGTGGTGGAAAAACCTCACCCCCTAGCACAGGGCAGGGCAAGATGGTGATGGACATGTTCAGAGGGCCCTGCATGGCTGAGATATACACTTGGATTGAGAAAAGGGCTACCATATTGATCCACACACTACATGCACATTTCCTCCAAAGAATTAGCCTTCCAAAACTGAACTGTGCATCTTACACAGGGCACGGTTTCCTTAGGGTCATCTCTTTTATTGAACCAATTGCATCGTTGGAAAAGAGTCAGACCAACTTTCAAATGCAAGACATTCTTCAGCAGGTCTGTCTTCATCACAAAATGTTTCTGCCCAGAAAGCAGCAGCAGCTTTCTACTTAGGCAGTGCTGAGAGACTCAATGTGCCATAAAGCAATGAATCATTATCATCTACTTCATTCCTGATAATTCCATATCACTTATCAGGCTTTAATGACCATCTCTCCTTTTTTTAGGATTTCAGTTTCCACAAATCAAGCTTTTGTCTCTGGAAATCTTGCTTTCTGTCCCCTGGCCTCTTTTCTCCTATTTCACAGCCCTGAAAACAGGGTTATAGCTCTCTTCTTAATCTCCTCAGGGGGTCCAGTCTTCAACGGCAGCCACAGTTTCAGATTTTGGCTGAGAAGCTAAGATCGGCTGACAGTTCACCTGTAAAAGGGTTAAAATGATAACTTTTGCCTGAGCAGGAAAGGGAGAGTGAGCATCCTGCAGATGAGGCTTTGTCTGTATGCACCCATAACTCTGGAGAGAAATGTTTTTTTCCCCTTTTTCCTGCCTTCCCAGAAACAGGGCATGGGTCTTATTTGGAGGGGAGGTGGGGGGGCAGGGGGCATGGTAGAAAATATGGTACATAGCCTTGGGTTACCCAGTTATCAGGCTTGAGGGAAGAAGCAGCAAAAGGTCCCTTCTTGGTAGCAATCAGCCTCCTCCCAAATGCAGGCCACTGCAAAAGGGAAACCCCAAATCATACCCATCCTGCAGCCTTGGCCCCTGTAACAAGAATCCTCTGCCATGTGTGGCGGGCCAGTGCGGGGGTGCTCCTGCGCTGAGCCACCAACCTCACTGCTCCCGACCACCTTCCAGGCTCCGAATGCCTCCCTGGGGGTGCCTCATATCAGGTGAGAGCTGTCCATGTAAACTGAGACACTGGCTACAGAGAGCCACGGGGTCACATGACTGGATGTGGAGCAGGTTTGGGGCACATAAGACAAGCCTCTGGGCACTGAGGTGGGACATCTACCCTAACAGCCACAGGGCAGGGATCTCCAAGCTGAACTGGCTGAAGTTTTGAGTGAGTCTGGCCCAGGTGAAGTACCTGGTCGGCTGCGGGGGGAACAAGTCTGCTTAGGTAGCAGGGCTGGAGGAAAGAGAAAGACAAGGGAGGGTTTATATTTGAGTTAGAGCCACTAGGGTTGGTGTTGTGTGTTCAAGCTCAACCAGAGCTTTGGGTAGTGGCCACAGGAGAGCTGTGGAAACCACAAGCCAGGGCATCAGAGATGCTTTGAAGATCGAGATCTCTTCTGGACAGGGGCATGAAGGACCCAGGCCTTGCTACACCCACCTTCCATCTCTTATTCATAGATTCATAGATGTTAGGGTCAGAAGGGACCTCAATAGATCATCAAGTCTGACCCCCTGCATAA
>NW_005843019.1:304219-323754 GCF_000455745.1 Alligator sinensis
CGGTGCCCAGAATTGCACGCAGTACTCCAACTGCGGTCTGACCAGTGCCCGATAGAGGGGAAGTATCACCTCCTTGGACCTATTCGTCATGCATCTGCTGATGCACGATAAAGTGCCATTGGCTTTTCTGATGGCTTCGTCACACTGCTGACTCATGTTCATCTTGGAGTCCACTAGGACTCCAAGATCCTTTTCCGCTTCCGTGCCACCCAGCAGGGCATTTCCTAGGCAGTAGGTGTGCTGGACATTTTTTCTCCCTAGGTGCAGCGCTTTGCATTTCTCCTTGTTGAACTGCATTCTGTTGTTTTCTGCCCACTTGTCCAACCTGTCCAGATCTGCTTGCCGCTGTTCCCTGCCCTCCGGCGAGTCCACATCTCCCCATAGCTTTGTGTCATCCGCAAACTTGGACAGAGTACACTTCACTCCCTCGTCCAAGTCGCTGATGAAGACATTAAAGAGAATCGGTCCCAGGACCGAGCCCTGCGGGACCCCACTGCCCACACCCTTCCAGGTCGAAACCGACCCATCCACCACGACTCTCTGGGTGCGACCCTCTAGCCAATCCACCACCCACCGGACTGTGTAGTCATCCAAGTCACAGCCTCTTAACTTGTTCACCGGTATGGTGAACAAGTTAAGTTCCTGAAGTCTAAGTATACGACATCCACCCCTCCTCCTGTGTCCAGGCGTTTCGTAACCTGGTCATAAAAAGAGTCTAGATTGGTCAGGCACGATCTGCCTGCCACGAACCCGTGCTGGTTTCCACTCAGCATAATTTGTCCTGCCGGGCTCTCGCAAATGTGAGCCTTGATAATTTTTTCAAAGACTTTGCCAAGGATGGAGGTGAGACTGACTGGCCTATAGTTGCCCGGGTCCTCCTTCCTCCCCTTCTTGAAAATGGGGACTCTCTTAACACTACAGAAATGCTTTGGTTACATTCTTGGCCTCTTCATTCCTCACTTGCTTGTTTAATGGATCTGCTGCCTCCTTCTCTTTAATACTCCCAGAGGAATTTGTGGAAGCCCCGAGTGCCTGGATTAACAGATCCCTCCTTTCCTCCCCTGTGCCCCCCATTTTTGTCTCCCTCTCTCTTCTTCATTAGCCTTTCCATTTTATGAGGCTCCTGCTCTCTCCTCTGTGCCCAGCAGAAAGTATTATGTTAACCCATAAACCTGTGAAAAGGAAAGCCAAATATACAGCAACTTGTCTGTGTAACAGGGGCCAGCTGCATCATAGCCCAGGTCATCCAGCCTCAGCTCTTCAAGCATTCGCAAACATGCTTAGTTACACCTTTGTTCACTCTGAAACACAAAACAAATCTCTTGAGACTGGTGTGTACACACATCACCCTGCTAATCAGGGTTTTGTGAGCGGCTTAATGCACCGACACTTTTCTTCCGTGATTCAAAGATGCAATCCCAGTGGGAATTGTACAGATGTAGCTGGCAATATGGCAGCATAGACTTCCTGCCTCCTTATCTGGGAATCTTGTACTTTGCCCTTGGATATAATGGGTGGATAACTTGGATGTTAATGCATGAAGGATGTAGTAAAATCTTTTCCTCCTCTAATCAGTTCACTGTTAAAATCTACCCTCATTCACAATTCTTGCCTTTCTGGCTCTGTTGGTTTATCCCAGTAGACATATAAGATCTCTTCCCACCCTTAGCAGAAGTGGGAAACAGGGTTTTTCCCCTCTTCTGTTCTTGTGAAGTAACTTGGTATAAGGTTAAAACACACACACACACACACACACAGACGCACGTTGCCAGGTTTTCCAGGCTTTCATTCTTTAGAAAAAAGATAGATAGATAGATAGATAGATAGATGATACTTAATGTAATGTGAGCATGGTTATGTCTACAAACATGATTCACAAAGGTAATCCAGAGATTTCAAAGAGGATTCCATAGTGTTAAAAGTATCCTGCCCTTCTGGGGTCTTTCTGAGTTCTTTGTAACACGAGAATTGCTCTAGTATTTTTCTGTAGTGTTTTTCTATACTCAAAAAAGAGTGAAAAAGAGCTGACATTTTCTGGGTGTGGCCTGGAGTCTCTAGAGGGGGGCTTGGGGTCTGAAAAGATTGAGAAACACTGATCTAATTAAAGTGATAGAACTTGGAAACCTCTTCACAGGCTGTGGAAGAACATGAGGAGAAGTACAATGCAGTGCTCCTAAACAAGCCTCCTCAGATGGATGAAGCCCTGTACGTTGACAGAAATTACTCCGTGGCCAGTTCTCCAAACACAGAGATACTACCTAAGGTGAGCAGTGTGCCTTACTGCTATGAAGATTTTTAAGCCTTCGCTTGCCTTGGTCAGGGCTTTGGAGGGCAAGGAACAGAAGGTGGATTCCAGGGAGGGGGATGAGATCCTGGTGCCATTTGAATCACAAGATCATAGGAAAGTTGGGCTCGATGGGACCTCATGAGGTCACATCCAGTCCAGCCCCCTGCTTAAGGTAGGGTCATCCCTGACTCAACCACCCCAACCGAGCATCTGTCCAGTCTGATCTTGAAAACTTCCATGGATGGAGACACCACAGCTGCTCTGGGCAGCCTGTTACACCATTGAACCACCCTCATGGTCAGAAAGTCCCTCCTCATAGGCAACCTCAATTTCCTCTGCTGAAACTTGAGACTGTTACTCCTAATCCTGTCTCTTGTGGCCACAGAGAAAAAACCATCTCCATCCTCTCTCTTGTCACCCTTCAGGGACTGTAACATGGATATGAAATAAAAAAATTCCCCCCAGGAAGCTGCTGCTGTCCTAAAGTATGTCCTGGGATACCACACTTCCTGGACAGCCTATGTTTCCAGAAGGTTTTATTCTGTGTCCCACAGTCATCCTTGCCTATCTTTTTAACTACATACAGCCTTCCTAAAACTGGGTGTATATTTTTCGTGGAGGCATTTGGTAGACAAGAGATTACAGTCATTGCTTTCAGGACCTCATTGAGCTTCCACACCACCCAGGCTGATTCTCCTCCCTCAGAGCCTGCTCTTGTCTTTGCCACAGAAACTCAAGTTCTGTTATCCAAACCAAGAGAGGTTGCAGCCCTTCATTGAAGTCTATACCAGGGACATGAAGATGGGCATCAAGCTCCATATCACAGAAGTTTCTTCTACTGAAATTCTCTGGGAGACCACAGTGAGAGTAGGTAGGTATTGTGGGATGCTTTTCTTTCACCAGTGAAGGCAGCTAAAGAACTTCTATTAGTTCCTAGCACAAAGGTGAGGCTGGGCTTTTAACATCATAGTGTGCAATAAGGAGAGGAGTGAACCAGCTGTCTCTATGCTGTTCCCAGGCCCCAGGATGATACTCATTGGCACCCTCCCACAGCTGGAAGCACCAGCCGTGAAACTGGAAGTGCACTTCCAGTTTTGCCACTGGCTCAGCAATTGGCCACCAAGGAACTGACCCCCGCTCCCACCGGGTTGGTCATCAGCCACTGGGGGACACCCCCCGTCAGCAATCTGGTGCCCCCCAGACTCGGGAAACACCAGTTGCCCATGATGATACTCATTTAACCAACATCCATCAACTAAACCAGGGGTGGCTAACCCATGGCACACATCACCAGTGCCATGGGCTGCTTCTACATGTGGCACAAGGCAGATCAGTGAAGAAGTGAGCAGCAAAGTGGCAGATGGGCCAGGAAGCATGAAGCAGAGCAGCTGATAATGCTGAGAGAATAGGGCAGAGAGCAGAAAACAGCACAACAGATGGGGCAAGGAGTACAAGGCAAGAAACAGCAGAGCAGCAGAGTGCTAGGGAACTAGGTGGGCTGGACTTGCTCGCTCCTGAGACTCTGAGGACCCCCCTCCCCACACACACCCAGAACTCCCACGCACACTCCAACCCCCAACCATAACTTACGGTCCCCACACACACTCCTACACCCCCCACCCTCACCATATCCACACACACTGACACCCTCCCACAGCCCCCACATACACTCCCATACCCTCCACCCCACCATACCAACACACACACCCACACTCCCACATACCCCCACCCTAACCACATAACCCACACCCACACCCCTCCAACCCCACCCTCGCCTACACACCCCATCCACCATACCCACACACCCCCCCACACCCACTCCCCAACCACACCTGGCCACATGTACCCCTTTACCCACCCCACACAATATACAAGTTGGACTGTATTTTGAGCTATTATGTAGTCATCTCTAGATATATGATGCAAACACACATAAATCATGACAAAAATAGTTTAAAAATAAATTTTAAATAAGTCATAGTAGATGTTTGATTTTTTTAGTATATGATTTGTTTTTTTCCAGTTTCAGCATGGCACAGTCCCCTCCCAAAAGGAGCACTTCCAGGGCAAGGGGAAGGACCTCTGGTGGCAAATGTCAGCCAAAATAATTGCCCACCCCTACCTTAGACAGCCCTGTGCCCCAGGAGATGTGCCCCACTTGCCTGCTGTATGTTATGGTAGTGCACGTGGCCTGATCAGTAGGGGTGTGCGAAGCAGGCCCTATTCAAGTTGGGTTCAGATTTGGCCTGAATCAGGGACAGTGATTTGATTCATTGATTTAGATCACTGTCCCTGATTCTATTCGGCCAAATCTGAATCTGAAGATTCGATGCTAATTCGGAGACTCAGCGATTCAGACATAGATGCAGCTTTAAAAATCTTTTCTGCATACCTTGAGGTAGCAGGTGCAGCTCGTGATTGCTGTAATGCTGGGGCACATGGAATGCCTAACGGGGGGGGGGCCCTCCATGTGCTTGGTGGTAAACCCGGAAGTGGACAGGAAGTACATTTAAAGCTGTCTCTATGTCCGAATCTCTGAATCTTTCCTAATCAAGTCGGAGGGTTCCGATTTGATTCGGAGAGTTTAAAGGGTCCTCTGATTTGGTTCACATTCAGAGATTCAGCCACCGAATCAGGCTGAATCTCCACTGAATCAAATCAGGGACCGAAGCTTTGCACAGCCCTACTGATCCGGGCTGTCACACCTTCAGCAAGAGTTCCTTTAGTCTGTATCAGAAAGGCAGAATGCACTGGAAATAGCACTCCTTATATGGTCCTCAAAAACATCAAAATGCATCAAATCCCTCTGCCTGTGCTCTGACCCTCCCCGTCTCTTCTCTTTTCCAGAGGATGTCCAGCGAGCCCGCTCATCACCTGAGGAACAAGCAGGTCAGTAGGGGCTAATAGGGCATCACTGCCTCATAGCTGAGGGGTGCTACAAGCACAGGCAGCCTCTGGGGATGAAACATGGGAGACCAGGGAGGGGATGGAGTACAGCAGCAGAAAGGGCACGGAGCAGAAAGCAGAGCAGCAGAGCAGGCAGGGAGCACAGGACAGGAAGCACAGTACAGGTCACCAATAGGAGCTTGTCACCCCAAGGAGACCTAAAGAAGGCCTGCCCCCAGGGGAATGTACAAAGCAGAGACAATTTTGTAACAAACCCACTGCATTTCCACATCTCCTGCCTGCCCCCTCCCGCTCCCCCTACAGATCTACATTTCATTGACAGACAACGAAAGCAGCTGATCCAGCGTGTCACCGGCATGGATGCCCTCCTGGACAAACTCTACGGGCTCCTTTTAGATGAGGAGCAGTACCAGAGAATCAGGGCTGAGGCCACCAACCAGGACAAGATGCGCAGGTTGTATGACCTGGTGCCCAGCTGGAACAGGGCATGCAAGGACCGCCTCTACGAGGCCTTGAAAGTCCAACACAAGCACCTTGTGGCAGAACTGGAGAGGCAGTGAAGTTGCATGCACTTGTGGCTGCATTATGTGCTGGTACCTGGAGATTCTGGGAGGGTACCACCAGCATGCTGGATGCTAGGGGTGGGCTTGGTGCTAGGGGTGAGGGGATTTTTTTGTGTTCTTTATATCTATTTTTTTTTTGAGATGCATGGGAGGTCTGTGATTGTGTGAACAGGCATACACAAGGGACTCACACAAGGTCTAGTTCAGGTAATGTGGAAGTGGGGAGTGGAGCTGTGCTGTAGGCACTGGGAGGATCTGTAATGGTGGGGAAGCATGACAGATTCAGGCCATGTTTCTGGTATCTGATGCCCTCAGTGGTCAGACCTGCCTGCCCATTCTCCCCAACTTCCCTTTACCTCCTATCTCTCACCTTCCACAATCTAATCTTACAGTATTTACCTGGGGAGTCCACCTCCAGAGACTGGGGTAGCCTTTGGCTGGGTGCCTTTCCTCTGTGTACAGCCCTGGGGGCTTCTGTCTCCAAGCTCCATAGGGTGGGTTTCCCCTCTAAGGCAGCCCCAGTTGTGCCTTAGAAACAATAATTGTGACCTCCAGACCCCCATCATCACACCTCTCAAATGTTACTCAGTTTTTGGGGAAGTCTTTGGTCCTGACTCTGCACTCATCCCCTCATGACTCAAATCTTTGTTGGGGCTTCATCCCCCTTTTTTTTTGCCTGCCCCCACCCTAGCCCAAGGTCCACTGTACTAGACCTCAGCTTCTGGGCCCCAGTCCTGGCCTCATTGTGTATGGTAAGATCATTTGCTTGCTTGCTTTCTATAATTGTCATATGCTGCTACTGTGCATCAATAAAGGTCTCCAAGTTATCAACAGGATGTGTTGCGATAGGTCATTTGGAGACTGTAACAAGGTAGCCTCCTTGTCAGGTCTTTGCTGGCCACCCTACTCCTGGGGTAACCTCCCACTCACTCTCCTGCCATGCCTTGATGGAAAAATACAAGAGTTTGCTATGCCCATAGGCTGGAGAAGTAACATCAGAGAAACATCTGGAAGGCATGGGACCCGGGGAGGGGAGGGGAGGGAAGGGGAGGTCAGAGCAGGTATTAGGCCCTTGTCAGCAGGATGAGCAATGGGTAGCCTTCCGCCTTAGTAAAAACCCCAAAACCTTCTCCCTCTTCCTTATGGCTGAATATTTGGACTTACTTCAGCCTCTCCTGTAATTTTCCTTCAAGCTCTTCATCATTTTGTCACCCAACTCTTGACTCTCTGGACACAGTATCCAGATGAGGCCTAACCAGTGCCAAGTAGAGAGGTATTATCACGTCCCATGTCTTGCACCTCATGCTTCTATTAATGCAGCCCAAAACCACAGTCATCTTTTGAGCAGCTGCATCACACTCATATGGAGTCTGGGGTCTACAAAGACTCCCAAGTCCTTTTCCAAAGACTTGCCACCCAGCCAGGTGTCCCCCATTTTATATTTGTGTTTTTGATTATTCTTTCTGAGCTGCAGCACCTTACCTTTATTTCATCCTGTTAACTCCAGCCCAGAGGCAGATTAAGGTGTGCTGGGGCCCTGGGCAAACACAAAATTGAAGGCCTCCTCTCCCCAGGGGTGCTGGGTTGCAGTGGAGGAAGGTGTCTCTTCCTCTCCTGGTGCTGCGGGGAGAGGCTGGGTGGACCCTGCTGGGCTGGAGCGGGGGCACATGCCCGCCTCTTCTCCCTGCTCCCCACTCCCCTCCTCTGCTATGGCCCAATGTGCACACACACAGGCATACACAGATGGGTGTGCACTCTATTCTCACTCACTCTGCCCATGGGCACACAGGCACAAACACACTCTGCCTGCTATGAACACAGGCACACTCGCACACACAGAAGTGCACACAGACACACACACACAGACTCACACACAGATGCAGACAGGCACACACTCTACTCACTCACTTTCTGCACATGGACACAGAGACGCAAACACACTCTCCCTGCCATGAGCACACACACACACACACACACACATGTGCACACACAGACACAAACAGACACATGCACGCACATACACAAACAGATGCACAGTAGGGTGGCCATCTATTTGCCCTCTGCCCCCTACTGATACGAAACCTGATGCCTTTATGTCCTCTATTTTTCTCTTTATGTTCTCTATTTTCTCTTCAAGAGAAAAATAGAGGACATAAAGGCATCAGGTTTCATATCATTAGGGGACAGAGGACAGTAGCAGAAAACTGGAATGTCATCTATATTGGCCACCCTAATGCACACACAGAGACACAAATGCACACACTCACACATGCACAGACATGCCCACACATACAGACGCACATACACAGACGCACACAGACACGCAGGCAAACGCACACACACACACAAACTCACATGCGCACGCGCGCGCACACACACACACACACAAGCAGGCACACCCCCCCCACCCAGAAACATGCACACAGACACATGCACACCCAGCCTGGCCACACACTTTCCCCCCACAGGACCTCCCCCAACCCCCACTCTCTCTTGATCACTAATCACTATGAGACAGACCCCACCCCTCTCCCAACTTCCCCCTCCCCCCACCACAAGCCACCTATGGCTCTGTCTCATTCCTGTCTGGCCTCTGTTGCACAGACCTGCAGGGCTGGGCTGGGCTGGGAGAACAATGCCGTGCCATGCCTTTGCACTGGAAGGGGCAGATATAGGGGCTAAGGTGAATTTTGGGGGGCTACAACCTCCCAAGACACCCCCCCCCCCCCCCAGCGCCACCACCTGCCTGCAGGGATGCTGCCCAGTATGGCACTCCTGGTCTAGGGTTTGCACCGCGGACAAGGTGCTTTCTGGCACTCCCAGCTGGCCCAGCCCCAGCCTGTCCCCCCAGCCCCATTGGGTGAGGGGCTCCACTCCCAGCTGCAGAGAAACAAATGTGAAAGCTGGGGTTTTCAACTTGGCACAATTTTTGTGTCCCTGCTGGGAGACAAAAATGCACCAAGTTTAAAACCCCGCTTTCTCTTCCCTGCTGATAAGGATCCCAGGTAGGGTGGCCATCATAGAGGACAGTCTGGTTGTCCTTTGTCCTCTATTGATACAAAGCCAGATGCCTTTATGGGCTCTATTTTTCTCTTCAAGAGAAAAATATGAAACCGGGCCGGCTGTGTGGCTGGGCTGGGCCAGGCCGGCTGGGAGTGCCACACAGCGCCTTGTGGAAGCACCGGGCCAGGAGTGCCACACTGCGCCACATCCCTGCAGATGGGCAGTGGTGCTGGGGGGGGTCTTGGGAGGTTGTAATCCAGTTCATATCAATAGAGGACAGAGGACAGAGTAGGAGTTTCACATCCAGTTTCATATCAGTAGAGGACAGAGGACAGAGTAGCAGAAAACTGGAATGTCCTCTCTGATGGCTACCCTAATCCTGGGGCTGGGGCCCTGAATTGGTAGGGGCCCCTGGGCTCGTGCCCAGCTGGCCCGTGCATTAATCCGCCTGTGCTCCAATCCAGCTTTCTAGTCTGTCAAAATCCATCTGAACTGTGTTCTCATCCTCCAACATGTTCACAGTCCTTCCCAGGTTCACATCATCAGCAAACTTGCTCAAGAAACCTCCTATACCAGATTCAAACCATTAATAAACATCCTGAACAGCAGTGGTCCCAGGACCAACCTCTGTGAGACTCCACTCAAAACCTCCTGCCATTTATCTATCCAAATTATAGTAGTTTTATCCAGCCCACACATGTCCAATTTATTTATGAGAAGGTCACGTGGGACCTTGTCAAAAGCCTCCTGAAGTCCCTACACACAATATCCAGAGCGTTCTCTTCACCCCCCACAAGTTACATTGTCAAAGAAGGAGATCAGGTTTGTTTGACATATTTTCTTCTTCATAAATCAATGCTCGTGGCTTGCGATCAACCTTTCCTCCTCCAGATACTTGCAAATGGTCTTCCTTAGGATACGTTCCTGCAGCATCCCAGTGAGGTGAAGCTAAATATTCTGTAGTTCCCCACTGAGTAGTTTTGCCTTTTTAAAAGAGGGACACAATGTTGCACCTTCTCCAGTCCTCTGGTACCTCACCTCTCTCCCATGACTTTGTAAATAGTATTGCCCAGGGCTCCAAGGTCTCCTCTCTTAGTTACTCCAGTACTGCGGGGGGGCACGACTCGTCAGGCCCTGCTGACATGAAATCATTCAGACCCTTCTGAAACTCTAGGACTGCCTCTCTCCTTATCTCACCCCTCAGCTGTTCCTGTCCTTATCTAAACAGTCCTTCTTAGCCATCTGGCTTCAGCCTCATGTTTTGGGAAGACTGAGCCCAAGCGGCTGTTGAGCAGCTCTGACTCCTTTGCATTGCCCTGCACCCTCCTCTCCCTCTTTCATATTTTCTCAGGCTTTGTCTCCAGCAGCCCCCTGCTTGCACTGATGCCTTGATGGAGAATAGGGGGTTCTTTAAAGACAAGGTGGTACATGAAGGGTCTGATGGAGCAGTGGGAGCAGACCTACCCCCAGTCCTGTGGTGCCCCTGGGATGGGTGCCAGCTTGGCTTCCTCAGCACATTGCATTCTTTCACTTTGCAGCTTAGGCAGACCTTATATAATTGAAAGAGGAACTTGAGAGAGACAGAGAGAGAAACTGAGTGGCTGATATGAGCAAAAAGGAGCCTGCAGAGGGACAAGAGACCAAGGCACTTCCCAGAAGAGCCCTCTGGGGAAGGTAAGAGATCCTCTTTGCTCCCTAGCTAGTCTTTGTGCTTCCGGCCCAAAGCCACTGCTGTTTGCTAAGCAGGCTAGATCCTACAGAGCAGAAATTGAGTTCACAGAGATCATGTAACTATGCTGGAGTCAGAGATATCACCATGACTGGATCTAGGACTTTAAAAAGTGGGGTAGAGGGGTATGGTGCAGCAACACAATACAAGGGAAGTTTAGATTAGATATTAGGAAGAATTTTCTCACTAGGAGGGTAGTAAAGCACTGGAACAGGCTACCCAGAGAGGTGGTGGACTCTCCATCCTTGGAGGTTTTCAAAACCCAGCTAGACAAAGCTTTGGCTGGGATGAAGTAGTTGGGGCTGGTCCTGCTTTGAGCAGGGGTTTGGACTAGATGTGACCTCCTGACATCCCTTCCAACCCTCATTCTCTATGGTTTTATGATTCTATGATTTATCTCCAGCTAAAGAGAAGCCAGAAGATTTACTTATATGCTATGGGCTTGGAGCTATATTATTCTGTTAAGATAAATGAAAAACTGAGTACATTACTGGAATGTGCACTAATTGCTAGATTATATAGTGAGCTTAAATAAACAATGAAAATTAGGGAAAAGGGGTAAAAAGATACTGTTTTGTTAGTCCTGTAGTCATTACAGATAAGTAAACATCACTTCTTCGGATGTGTAATACACAATCTAGTATCCTGGAGCATCTTCGAATCACAGAATGATTGAGTCATAAAAAATTACGGTTAGAAGGGACCTCAGAAGGTCACATCTAGTCCAACCCACTGCTCAAACAGGACCACCCCCAATTATATCCTTCCAGACAAGGCTTTGCCTAGCCAGGTCTTAAAAGCCTAAAGAGGTGGAGATTCCACAACCTCTGTGGGTAACTTGTTCAAGTGCTTTATTCAACATTGGCTATCTCTCACAGTTGAGGATGATTGTCTTATCTATGGGTCTGAAGATGCGTGAAGAAGCTGAGCCAGGATCAACAGACCCTGATACAGCTTAGGCACATGTCTGTGCAGGGTGGATGTCTCTGGGTGCTTGGTTAAGTCCACAACATACTGTTTCTGCCACTCCCATTTTTCCATCTCCTGTTGTCATTGTAAGGTTTCAAACTCTGGAGTTGGATATCTGGATGATGTGGCCGGCACAATAAAGTTGATATCAGATGATCGACATCTCAATGCACAGGGTGTTTGCCTGTGAGTGGATGCTAATGTTGGTGCATCTGTCTACCACTGGATTCAAAGGATTGTCCACAAACAGCTGATGGTACTTCTCCAGTGACTTGAGGTGTCTCCTGTATCTTGTCCATGTCTCAGCTCCATACAGTAAGGTGGTGATCATGACTTCTTGATAAACCATGAGCTTGGTGATCAGATGTCACACTCTTCAAACAACCATTTCCTTTGGCATCCAAAGGCTACACTTGTACATTTGAGATAATCATAGAATAATATAAAATTAGGGCTGGAAGGGACCTCAGGAGGTAATATCAAGTCCAACCCTCTGCTCAAAGCAGGACTGCCCCCAAAGAGATCGTCCCAGTCAAGGCTTTGTCTACACAGATCTTAAAAACCTCCAAGGATGGAGATTCTACCACCTCTCTAGGTAACCTGTTCCAGTGCTTTACTACCCTCCTAGGGAGAAAGTTTTCCTATATCCAACCTCAACTTCCTTTGCTTCAACATGAGACCATTGCTCCTTGTTCTGTCATCTGCCACCACTGAGAACAGTCCAGCTTCATCCTCTTTTCAATGACCCTTCAGGGAGTTGAAGGCTGCTATTAAATCCTTCCTCAGTCATCTCTTCTGCAGACTAAGTAAGCTCAGTTCCCTCAGCCTCTCCTCATAAGTCATGCTCTCCAGCCTCCAAACCATTTTTGTTGTCCTCCGCTGGCCTCTCTCCAACTTGTCCACATCCTTTCTGTAGTGGGGGCCCCAAAACTGGACACAAGACTCCAGATGCGGCCGCACCAGTGCTGAATAGAGGGGAAAAATCACTTCCCTTGATCTGCTGGCAATGCAGTTACTAATGCAGCCCAGGATGCCATTAGGATTCTTGGCAACAAGGGTACACTGCTGGCTCCTATTCAGCTTCTTTTCCACTGTAACCCCTCCTCCCTCCCCCCCAGTCCTTTTCTGCAGAGATGCTGCTTAGGCAGTCCCCAGCCTGCCCCTCTCCTGGTTTTAAATTTTGGGTGGAATTGGAATCAAATTGGAGACAATTATACCACTCAAACTGCCCTGGATCTACCCCTTGATGTCACAAATTTCTTCTTTTGCCAGCAGTTTAAAACCAGTATTTAATATGTATTGTGTAAGGGGGAAAAAACAAACAAACCACTTCCAGTAGCTGCAGATCACCTGCTCTCTCTCTCTCTCTCTCTCTCACCTCCCTATGCTCCAGTGGAGACGGTCATATATCCCTCTGACCCTCCCACCTGGTTCGCAGTCTCAAATGTGCCTGATCCCAGGGTTGGATTACCCATAAGGCAAAGTAGGCACGTGCCTAGGGGTGCCGAAGTAGCACCACCATCACCCACCAGCTCCCCTCGCCCCACCCCGGCCCTGCTCCTGGGAGGAGGCAGCGCTCCATCTCCGCTCACTTGTGCACCGTGCCCAGCTCCCTGCTCCGCATCCAACTGCATGCGACCCCCCCACCCCCCTCTCCATGTCTGTACAGGTGGCACTGAAGATCACGTGCCTAATGGGAGGTCTAAATCTGGCCCTGCCTGATCCCACCATGAGACCTCAGGGCGAAGCAGCTCCTTCCCTCTCCCCATGGTCCGAGCTACCCAAATACACTCTTTGATTTCCTGTCCCCTGTCATCTCACTACCCTTTCTTCTCTGGATAGGGATGCTGCTGCTTTGAACATGGGGGTGGACAGGATGACATGGGAGCTCCCTTCTGGCCTGATTTCTCTGTGACCCTGTGACTCTATCCCCCAAAGCTGTCATTTACAGGGATATTCCTTTTCCTCTTCTGGATTATCTCTCACTTTTGATACTTGCTTAAATTATTTGAATGTTGTCTTTCATGTGTCAAGCCCCTGAAGCTGACCTAGGGATGACAGTGATAGGTGTTCAAGGGCAGACTCTCCCTGTAGATGAATGCCATCCCAGTACAGCTCTAGCACACCAAGGGAGCAGACAGCACAGCAGCTCTCTGTCCCTGATATGTCCAGGGCTCAGGGAGTCGCAGCTGGGACCCCACCCTATAGGGATGGGTACCTGAATCTCTCAGCATCCCTGCCCAGCACCAGCTTGTGAGATGTGGCTGCTCTGGCAATGGGGAGTCACAGTTGACTGCTTTCCTGTGAAGCAATGAGCCTGCAATGCCAGAGACCCACCAAACACTGGGAGTCTTTTCTGGGAAGGGCACACCCCCCAGGAAGACTGAGCCTGCTGCAGGAAATCCTGATGCAGAGGCTGGGGTGAGAAAGGGCAGGGCTCTTCCTGTCTCAAGGCCCTTTGCTGCTGCCTCTCCCTCTGTAAGCCAGGGTTGGATTGGGCCGGCTTTGCAATAGGAGGTGTCCACAGCTCTGAGCAGTGCCTGGAGCAAGTGCCCTCCTAGGAAAGCCAAATGGTGGTTCAATAGAGTTTGCTGCACCCCCCAGGTGGTGAATCTGAGCCCCCACAAGGGAGTTGGTCAGGGTAATCACTGGCCTGCTCACCCTGAGATGGGAGCACTAAGGCTGCCTTCCCTGCAGCTCATCCCTGAGCTCAGTTCTCCTCCCTCCTGCTACAAGCCAGCCAACCCTAATGAGATCCTTTCCTTTCCACCTCCCAGGTCCTTGCAGCAAGTTACAGGATCTGCCATGGCCAGTGCCAGTGAGGGTTTAGATCCTGAAGCTTTTTCCCATATACCCCAAGAGGAGCTGGAGAAGCTGAAGGCCATACTAAAGAAAGGAGATCTCATGGTAGAAGAAGAAAATACCCAAGGTATGCAGGATAATGGAGAAAATGTTAGTCTCAATGTTGCTATCACACAGATCCCAGGCTCTGGCAAGTCATCCTTCATCAATGCTGTGCACACCCAGAATGATGGAGATGAGGGTGGAGCTGACATAGGAGTGATGAAAAAAACATCCAAGCCTGCTCCTTTGCCACACCCAAAATACCCCAAAGTCAAGCTTCTGCTTTGCGCCCACCTCAGTACATCAAGAACACGAAACTGCAATCCTACCTGCTAAGCAAGATAAGTGCATCAAAAGCTTGCAAGCAGGATGGGTGGAATCGGCACAGTTTTTCCTTGTCTCAAGGTGGCAGTTTATCAAGTACGATTCTCCCAAGCTTCAGGATACTCTTGTGGACGAGCTCCCCACTCACAATCACTTCTCTCTGTTTTCTGCCCAACTTCTCTAAAGGAGCCTTGAAGAAGAAAAAGAAACACCTGATGCACAGATATGGCTGAAGTTTATATTCCTTAGGAGCTCCTACTCTTCCTCTGTTAGGCCTTTCTACTGTTTTAGATGAAGTTATCTGGTGACATTCCTGAAACAGTACTGGGAATCTGACCTGGATGAAAAGTCCCTTGCCAAGCTTTCTAGGCAGACTAAGGAGACCATCAAAGAGCTGACAGATGTGCTGAAGTTCCCCCTGGCCCATGAAATCACAAGACATCTCATCATTAAGCTCCTGCCCAAGGCAGCAACTGAGGCAGTGCAATACCCTTTGCTGCTCCTGAAGGCCATCCCCATATTGGGTCTCATAATAGGTTCCAGGGAAGCATCCACCATTTCTTTCCCAACCTCATACTTCATGTTTCTGTTTTTTTCTGGAGGACATGACTGATGATGCGCTGGAAAAGGCTTTGGACTGAAAACCGTTTAAGTCAGACCAGCCCCAGATAAAGGTCAACACTGGCTCTGTGAAAGAGATGTGGGGGCAGGTCTTCCGTTGGTATCCAGGGAACTGAGCCTGGGACAATACATGACTGCATGAAACCAATGGCTGCCCCCACCATTCCCCTCAGTGATGCTGCCTTGCCCCGACCTGGTCCTTAAGGAGCCCTGATATCCAGATCCAGCCTGGGTGTGGGTCAATCTGACACTCCTGCTGTACAGCTCTGGAAGGGAGAAATGCGGCAAGGAGTGCAGGGAGGCTGCCACGGGGACACATCAGGCTGGTCCCATTAACCTCAGGGAATGACCTCCCAAGCACCCCCCTCCTCCCCCATGTCCCATGCTCCCTCTGTTTGGGGATGGAAGAGAGCAAACCCCCAGGCCTGGGCTGTGGAGCTCTTGTAGGCCTTAGGATGCTTTGGAGGAATATTTTAGCATGAGTCAAGCTAAGCAGTAAACTGAGGGAAGGAAGTGGTAAGAGGCTAGAATATTGCAGAGGTGAGAATGGGCTTCAACGGCAGGGGTGTATTTGCAATTTCTGTTTATCCATTTGCCATAAGTGCATTACTCCTCACTTAGCAGCTCTGAAAGTCAGGTGGTCGGACTGAAGGAAGACAAGCAAGGCACTGACTTGCGACTGAGTCCCTCTAGCCCTGAACTCCAGCTTGTGCTGAGGTTCACCTTCAGATACCAGAAGACCCTTGCTGCTTCTGCACTTAGGCTCTGGGCCTTGGATGAGACTGCCTCTAGCAGACTGGCCACCTGCTAGTGATTGTGAAGTGTTCAGGATTTCTTTTGTGTAGTATTAGGATTTTTTTATGAGCATTTTATCATTTGTAACTTTGATGAGTATATTTTGGTTTGACATTGCATTGCTCTGTATTGACTTGTCATGCATTCCAGGTAAGACTTATATTAAAGCTTCCTGATAACCATGCCTGTAGAGTACTGGGGTGCACTGGAACAGGCTTCTTGAACCTTGCTGAGGTTGGTCATCATGTCACTGTAGGCATGACAGGTCAGCGTTGTGGCCTTCAAACAGGAGAGAACCGGTGAAGAAAACTGTCTGGTCCCTGGCTATTAACACCTGGGAGAGCCATGGGGGGTCAGTTGTACCCCTCCTAAATCAGAGGGGAAATAACAGAAGCAGCACCCAGCATGCTCACACATACTGATCCCTTGCTGTGCTTATTTTCACAGTGGATCCATTAGCTACTCAGTCCCCTTGGGGCCCAGGCTGTGGCAGGAGGCTGATAAGTGTTATCAGCATCAACCTCCTGGCTCACATGGTGTCACAGTGCAGGAAGGCCATGGCCCAGCCAGGTGGAGTGGCCAGGGACACTCTCTTAGCTTCTCTGGCAACTCCTGGCTTGTGCATCTGCTCTTTTCTCCTCCTTGGCAGCTGGTGCTTTGAATCCGTGCCTGAAATGCGCTGCCACTGAGCCCCTCATGTGCTCACAAAAGCTGCCTTGGGGCCGTACTGCGTGTGCATTGGAAGAAGGAAATTCTGAACCAGAGCATTTTGTTCTGAAAAAGCTCTCCAGAGCAACATGTCTCAGCAGAACCCAGGAGGCCTGCACTGCACCCACCTCTGCCTAAGCCCTTCCATATCAGCAGGCACGGGCTCCACAGACAGGGGCAGGGAGCGCTGCAGGAAGCTGGAGGAATGAAAGCAAGACTTCCTTCTTCCTGATGCCAGAAAAATTGCTGCAGCTCCACTTCGGGAAACAGAGTGCAATGAGGTTTTGTGGGTCAAGGGTTTAGGCAGTCAGAGCCAGGACTCCTGGGTTTGAGCCCAGCCCTCAGAAGACAGAGGTGCCCTGTGGGAAGAGCAGTCTTAGTTGCCCTGCTGCTTAACACAAGCCAGATGTTCCCATCCTGGATTTCCTTCACTGTGAATGACCACAGAGATGAGAAGCAAAGTCACAGAGGACTGGGCAGGGGGTGGCACTATGCGGAAAAGGAGGACCTCAGAAAGGGCAGAGCAGTCAATGGGACATCAGCACCCAAACAGGGAAATGCTGCATCTGTAGACATCTGGGGCACAAAGGAGTGATCCCTGCCAACCACGATGGATGTCTGTGAACAAACTGGGCCAAGCCAGTGTGATCTGTGCGTGACAAGTTTGGGGGATGAAAGTGTACACAGCCCGCGGGTGTCACTGTAGGGTTCCCGCCTTTAGAGACTCCTCAGTGCCCATACTCTCAGTCCATTCCTCCCTTTAAGTATTCTCATCTGCCACGTCTTGATGTCAACTCTGCGGAGGCCGCCTGGAGAGTAAAGCATGCTTAAATGAACCCATACCTGGGCCAGAGTTCCCCAGCCCTGTCCCACTTTTACCCTAGCTGAGCCTTCTAGCTCACGGCCCATTGTTTCAGACTGCTGGCTCCTGCCTTTAGCTTCGGTCATGCTTTGTGACTCACCTGGGTTCCACAACTCATGATATTCAGCACTTTGCATGCTAGTAGTCCCAAATTGTACCTGTCTTTATGCTCTGCCTGCTTAGCTGAGCTTTCATTTCAGGGTGTCCCCAGTCACCTCCCTTTCCATGGTCTCCACCTTCCCTTCAGCCACAGTCCGATCCTTCATGAGCCAAAAAATGAAAATCACCCAAAAATGCCAATGCCCCTCCTGGGAACTGTGATGTCCAGCAGGGGTTATCCTCACCCCTGTGTTGCACACTCCACATGGAAAGAAAACAAAAGAGAAAAGAGCACAAGGGACTTAACTTGCTTTCCTTGCAGGTCTGCAACATCTCTTAGCTTAGGACTCTTTCTAAGTTCCCCTGCCACAGTCTTTACATCTGTCTTTGTGCCTCCCAGGGCTGAGGTCCTGTCCTGAGTGGCTCCCCCAGCCAGGCTGCCCTTCTCTGGCCTAAGGCTTGGCCTTATGTAGTAGGCTCTGGGTCACCTGGTCCTTCACTTCCAACTCCTGGGTTGTCAGACTTGGTCTGCACCTGGACTCAGTGGCCACCTTGGTTCACATCCTCAGCCTCTGTGCAACCTATGTGTGGCAGAGCACCTTTGGGGGTGCTCACCACTTGAGAGCTGTCACAGGCTCCGAGGGGAGCCTGCTTTGGAGGAGCAGCTGAGGAAACCTTCCCCAGGTACCATTTCAAGAAGGAAGGTATGTGGCAGGGCACTGTTTGTGCCTGCCACTTTAAGACCTGGGGCCAAGTAGCCAGCAGGTGCTTAATTGCGGTGGCCATTTTAGAGCTCTGGCCGTCCATATAAACAAGGAAATTCACTGCAGGCAGGCAGGCAGCAACATTGCTTGGCTGTGAGGCTCCATAACATCCTGTAGGTAAGGGAGGAACTGTAGGGGATGGTCTGGAGGCTCCTGGTCCTGGGCATGACCTAAAACTGCACCCTGCTGGGAATGGGTGGCCTGGTGGGGCTCTCAGTGGTGCAGGAGCCCCCAGGAAATGCCAGGCCAGTTATCACCCTGATGAAAGGGAGCCAGGCACAGCTGAGGCCACCTGAGCCCTGTTGGGTGCAAGACCCTGAGAGGCCCTGAAGAGGGAGAGTGGGGGCCAGGCACAGCTGTGGCCACCAAAGCCCTGTGGGGTCCAAGACCCCAAGAGACCCTGAGGAGGGAGAGTGGGGCCAGGCATGGCTATGGCCACCTGAGCCCACTGGGGAGTGAAGCCCTATGGCCCCAAGTGAGAGCCCCAGTGAGGGGGGCAGAAATAATCTTAATGAGGGGGTGGCCCCAGGTGATGGGGGCAGAGATCTGGAGCCCTGATTGAAGGGGGTGGTGTGGAGCCCTAAGTGAGGGGATAAGGCTGCCTTGGTGAGGGGTGACCCCAGAAATGGGCAGAGATGAAGAGCCCCAGTGCTGGGGAAGGAAAACCAGAGGGCTGAGTGCCCAGTATGTTGATGTATATAGAGTTGCCCCCAGAAGGGGCTAGAGCAAGCTTAGAACTGGTCACGTAATTGGCTGGTCACTACCCCGGTGAGGGTCACGGGAGAGGCCAAAAAGACAGTACGTCTGCCACCCAAGGGATGGACTAGCTAAGCCTATGGCCTAAGGGGTTCACTCCAAGAGGGAGCAAGGCAGGATGAGTCGTTGATATATGAAAGAGACCCTGTGAGAGGGGTGGAGTGAGAGAGGCCCTAGTGAGAGGAGGGTGGTATGAATGTGTGTGTAACAGGCCTGACGGAGCAGCCTAAGCTTGATCCAACTGTAGGCTGGGAGCGCTATAAACATCTAGATGCCATCTGCAAGGCATGGGCTGCGGTGTAGG
>NW_005843019.1:323898-336608 GCF_000455745.1 Alligator sinensis
TGGGGACCCTAGCACTGTGGCAAGGCAGGGAGCCCCCCCTTGCCACACTATGGCAGCACCCAGAGACCCACCAACTAAGACCCAATGGTAAGGTAAAGGGAAGCAGTGCATGTGTGTACACACTCACGTCCCCTCCCCCCCACACATACCTGGGTACCAGTACAGCTGGGAGCAGCTGGGAGCAATGTGGTGCTAGAGCAGTGCAGGAGGCAGGAGGGCAGGGAAATGGCTGGAGGTGGGGTGAGGCTGGGGTGCTGGGTGCCTGCTGAGGCTCCCCCTGGGTCCTACTGCCCCTGTCTTCTGTCATCTTTGACAGGAAGCCAGGAGCAGATAAAGTTTTTCTAAATTTTTAAGGGCCCTGTAGGCTGGATAGAATGACCTGGTGGGCCATATGCAGCCCACAGGCCATAAATTGCCCACCCCTGGCTTATATGGTAAGAGAAAGTTGAGTAGATAAAGCTAAGGGGTGACTACTCAGCATGATTTGTGTGGAAGTCTAAGATGAAGGGACTCCCAGCTCAGGCAGCACAAAGAAAGGCTCCAGATTGGAATGGCATTGCATCTCACCATGCAACCAGAGAGGGATGAGTGCTGGTGATATATACATCCCTTGAGTGAGCCCAGTCTGAACCTGCTGCCCACTGAGTCCTAAATTGCTGATACTTTAGGGTGTTAGCAGGTCAGGTAGGAGCCTGCATTTCCCAGATCCTGAAAGAGCTAAGCCTGAATGTAAGAGAGCTGGGCTGCTTCTGCAACCAGCAGAGGAGCTGTGCCACCCCCAGCAGCAGTGGGCAGTGATGAGGAGCAGCATCCCCCAGCAGCGGTGAGAAGCAACAGCAGTGGAGCAGGGCCCCAGTGACAGGGAGACAAATGAAGCCCTGGGCTAAGAGCTGCACTACCTCTACTGGCTGCTCTGTGCACCCTGCCTGGGATGGAGTGAGACCCCTAAACCTACTGACTGCACTGAGTGGTTAGTAGGGAGTTGAGGGGGGCACTGATTATTATGGGGTTCTTACATCTGTCTGTCCCTTTCCTGCATTCATAACCCTCCTTATAGTTTACTATTGCTTGTGAGTGGGGAAGTTCGTTCACATGGGAATACCCAGGCAGAAATTATTTCCCCGTGTTTCTGGGTGGGGGCTTGAGCCAAGTTTGTGTAAAAACCTTCAGGTGAACTGGGTCCGTGCTGCTCCTGTCCAATGCCTGGCAGATGGGTTACAGGGCAAGTAAAAGGCATAACACAGTTTGGGAACAGAGGGTTATTGAACTACTGGATGACTAAACCACAGCCCTGAATGTTCTAGTGAGACCATGGACTGCCTGGTCAGCAAGATGGGGAGCAGGAATCACTGGCAAGGTGGTTAGTGCATTGCTAGCTATGCACTAATTAGATGCTAAATAAACCAAGTGAGTGGAGTGGACTCTCTTGGTTCTCAAGCCGTCTTTCTCTCACAACCCATTGGTTCTCCAGGCCAAGATTTCCCTAATCCCAGCACGAACCATGTACGAAGTGGCGGAGATGGGTGCAGGCCATGATGCAGGGGGAATGCAGCTGCAGGTACTCGGTGCTGCTTCCCCTCAGCCATAGCCCACACCCTCTATCCATGGGGAACCCAATGCAGCTCTTCCTGCAGAAGTTGCCTATAGGAGGACAGGCCCCAAAGACTACTGTGATGCTCCAGAGCAGCCACCTTAACCCTGCCCTATGCACCTGCTCTGGCCTTTCAGGGTCTCACCCTCCTGCCTCACCTGCTACATCTTGATGGTACAAATAAAGAGGGGGACCCACTTTCTGAGGCCGAGAAGCTCTGGGTGATCCTTTAATTCTGTTCCTCAACTTGTCCCACTTGATTTGGGGCTTTGACCCCCTCATCCTTCAGGGATCCACCTCTGCTAACCTCAGTATCTCAGTCCAGGGACTCTGATCCCTCTAGACACTGGCTCTTCTTATGAAGCTCAGCCCCCACTCTGGCCCTTATTGCCTTAAGGGCTAAAATTGTGGCCACCTGATGCCCCCATAACCATGCCCAAATCTTGCAGGTGTCACTTGGTATCAATTTGGAGCGGAACCCTTGGTCCCACCCTGGCCCTTGGTCAGTGAGGCCTCTCACCTTTGTCTGGCTTTCAGACAACCCAGCCTTGGCTTTTACTCTAGTTTCCCCCCTCAGTCCATATCCACTGCTCTGAGACTTGGATTATGAACCCCAGCCTCTCTTATTCTCCAGGCCACTGACCCTGTCTCATTCCCCAGACTCCTAGCCCTGTCTCACATGCCATCCCAGTCCCTTGGGGCCCCTGGCCCAAGCCAAACTGCCTTCTCTACAGCCCCTGAGGTCCCTGATCCTTATAGAATTCTATGCTGGGTGCCCCTCAGGTGCCCCAGTGCCCTCCATACCACCCTATCAGCTATGCCCAGTCCTCTGCCAACTACATTTCACTCATCCACCTTCCTGGGTCTCCCTGGGTCCCAGAAAGCTTGCCTTGTAGCTGCTGCCTCTTGCAGCTTCCCCAGAGTACATGTGTTGCCTGGGTTCCCCTCTACTGAAGCCTAAGGCAGCAGGATTTCTGCTCTCAGTGGGAGTGAGGGCCAGACTGCCTCTGTGGTTAAGGGGCCATGCTTTGTGTATGCTGGCTCCCACCCCTTTTCATCTCATGGCCTTCTCCTTGGCCAGGGCTTTCTAATTCACCCAGTACTCAGTCTACCCTCAGATGCTGCTGCTTAAAGCCCTGAGCTACAGCCCCCGCCTCTCTCCAGCTGCACTTTAACTTCCCATAGATAGTAGGAGGGCAGTGGGTGATGGAGACAGCAGGACAGCAGAGGCTCTAGTGCTGGGGAAAGGGCAGTCTGCCCTGCAGACATAGAATAGACTTCATTCTGGCTTGGCTTGGCCAGGAGGTTCTGACCCATAGATTCTTCTACGCTGCATACATGGAAAGGCCTGAGCATATCCTGTGTGCCCACACCCTGATCTGCCTTGCTGGAGAACTCCCATGGCTTGAGAACACTTCAGCCCACAGGGACAGGACTCACTCACTGCCCTTGCATGTAGGAAACTGTTACAGAACAACAGACTCCAAGGACCATGGGGATGACCTCAGAGGGCCTGTGGAATGGCCAGGGTCACTGCTGTCTTCTTACAGTCAGCTCCATGACAAAGGTGCCTCCCTGAGACCCTCCTCAATGGTCTGTGCCACAGTCAGGCCATCCTCACATGCCACCCCATTCCAGCCACCTCTCCATCCCACTTACCCATCACCCCCAGACGTGCCCCTTCTGTGAGGGAAATACTATTTTTCCTCTTTCCAAAAAGCCAGGTGGCTCTGATCCTCTTCTTTATTGTCGTGATGAGGAAACATAGCCGGGTCAATGTTAGACAGGCCAAACCACTATCCCTCAGTGCCTGCAGCTGCAAAAGGCATCTGCTTTGCAGCAACTGTTTGCACAAAGGGGTCAGACCCTGGAGACAAAGACCTTTCCCTGTGGCAAGCAGCCAGCCCCTGAGCATGGCTTCCTGCAGGAGTAGTATAACATGGGGTTTCACTCCCAAGGGCAAAGGCATGGGCAGGATCCAGGAGGGTAAGCAACAGGCATGCGGGAGGGAGACTAGCAGAGGTGACACTGCCCTCCTGGATAGAAGAAGGTCATAATGCCAGGGGTGGGGGGAGGGGGAGCACCGGTGCTATCTCACAACAAGCATGCACACCATTCTCCATGGCACAGCTCTCTTCTGGCATGCAAGCTGTGCTCTCATGGAGAAGCATGGCCCTGCCATAATAGGTATAGGCTTCCAACCAGTTGGCAGACAGGACTGTGCCCAGAGAGAAGAGAGAGACGCCACAGGGGTGAGGGTATCAAGCAGCTCACATCAAAACAGCACAAACACAGGCCTGGTGCATTCTGCAGCTGAACCTCGAGGGGAAAGACAATCTTAGGTGGGTCAAAAGTAAATGACTCAGAAAAATCCTAGAAACATTTAATTTTGGATTAACACCAAAAAAAAAAGAAAGGTTATCCAGTCTGTTAGTCTGAAGTCAGTCAGAAGGCAGGTAGAGATGCATCTTTACAGACCAGCTAAATAAGATGGATAGGGAGAGCACAAAGTTTTGTGGACTGAAGCTCTCTATGCATCTCACTTCAGCCCTCTCTATACACATTACTTAGTTAGTCTACAAGGTACATCTCCACCCAGCCTGCTTTCATTTCTGAGTCACTCAACCCTTTTAAAAGACTTTTTTTTTTCTGCGTAAGGTCAAACCAAATAAAAAGAAAACAGGTTTTGATACAAAAACATCAAGGGCTTCATTGAAAAAATGTTAAGAAGAAAAATGACAGGGTTTCCAAGATGGCAGAAACCATCAGTCTAAATTGTCATGAGACGTTCCAAAGTTTCCCACCATGTCTTTTCTGGCTGAAGCCCTTCACAAGTTCCACCTGAATCCCTGAAAGGTCACCACCTACAGCAGCAAAACACCGAGGCCACAGGCTCCCTTGGCCTCATAGTCCAAGAGGAGGTCCAAGAGCAGAGGACTCAGCACCCAGTGGGGTCCCAGACTCTGTGTGGGATGTGGGGTGAGTCACAGCACTACCCTGAGGGTCTGCTTTGGGAGCCAGGTAGCAAGTCACCCACTGCCATGTGGACATGGAAAGGATGCTCACTGCTTCTCCCCCATGGTGGAGCCAGCCATAACAGCCCCTGTGCATGTACCTGGATGCACCTCCTGCCATGGACAAAGCCACAGCTGTCTAGAGACATGCATTTCTCCTTTTTGTACAGGGCCCCCTCATCTCACTGGCAGCCTTTAAAGCACTTCCTCGTGTAACGGGCTGAGCTGGGCTGGTGCATGTGATGTGACAGGAGGGGGTGCACAAGATATAGTGGCTCCTGTATAGGCAGCTGATGGTTGGAGGTGACACCTGTGAGATGCAAAGCTTGGGGACATTGGTATGCCACCAGGCCCCCTCACCCTGGGCCTTTTGGTGGCTCCGTGCTTCCTTCCCTGCCCAGTCAGGTCATGTCATCTTGGTTCTTAGTGGCTGTCTCAGAGAGGATAGCAACTCTCTACTGCTTGCCATTCTCCCCTAGACCAAAGGGACCCAAGGTCAACCCCTGATGCCAGCCCAGTGGAGACAAGCATTCTTTCTGCCTTCCCCTGGTATGTGTTCTGCATCCCCCTATCCCACATTAAGGACAGTGAAAACAAATCAGGAAAGTAGTGAGTGAGGACAATGCACTGGAAACAATTGTGGAGACTCACGGCAGAAGGAGGCCCCAATCGGGGCTCTGGCAGGCAGTTGCATAGGCCTGGAGGCTCCAGCACAGTATTTCTCATGCCCCATCAGAGGCACACAGGTTATAGAGACAGTGGCCAAAGTAGATGGCAGGACTGAACAGCATGTGGCAGTGGCTGAAGAACCCAGATATGGTTCAGATCATCCTGCTGGACTCACAGCCTGATACAACTTTGTCCAGGCATCAGTGCACATGGGGCATCACTCCCACAGAGTTTGTAGTGGGAGGGATGGAGGCAAGAGGGGCCTGCAGGGAAAGCAGAAGATGAATGAGCACCCTCCCAGCTGCCCTCTGGACTCACCCTTTTCTCCCAAATCCTGAGAATCCTTCATGGTCCCTCCAAAGGAAACTGGAGCCCAGGCTTAGCTAGTCTGGACCATCCCTGTGGTCCATGAAGCCCTTGAACACTTCTCAGACCATCGCCACCCTCAGTACAGATGCCCACCGAGCCCTACACGTACATCGAGGCAATCCCAAAGCTCAGGATGCCGAAGACTGCACTGGGGGTGTTCCATGTTGTGGCTGCTGAAACTCCTGCCCAGGCTATAGGTGCCCCAAGGTAATCCAGCTCCTGCATCATCTGCCACTGGGTGGATCCTGGCAGCCTCTTATTGATTGTGGTGGCCCAGACATCCTCTTCCATGGCCACCAGGGCCACATAGTTGTTGAACCCTGCAGGCCCAGTGTTGTGGTAGGATAAGCAAAAGCTCATGATGGGCGGGTGAAGAATGGGGAAAAGGTGATGTGCTCATTTGTTCTCCCCAGAGAACATTAGAAGACTTGCATGCTAGCACTGGCCATGATGGAAAGCACTGTGGAGCCCCCAACAACCAGCTTAACCACCTTCCTGGCTGCCACATTCTGGGTCCTGGGGATGCTCCTGCTCCGGTGAGCAATGACACTGAGCTGGGAGGCCACAATGTAGACTTGGTTAAGCTTTTCCTTGCTGCTCCCCCGTGGGGGCAGGATGAAGGAGGAGACTCAGCTGGATATAGCCAGGAGATGCTTGATGATGTGACTCTGGGTGTCACCTAACTTTATGCAGCTTTATGTGTCCAGACAGGACCACCATGGGCCATGGGGAGAAGACACCTGAGCCAGACAAGAAGGCCTGACTTTGCAGCTGAATGGTCTGGTAGGATGGGAGATCAATGGTCAGCATGTTTCAGGAAACCCCATAGATCTTCACTGGGCCCTGGGGGTGGATCTCCACCATGGGGACTTCAAGCCTAGTCAAGATGGTGAACTCTGGCCAGAAGTCTGGTCTCTGACATGGGGCTGACCACATAGTACTTCTGGCCTAAGCTCCCCATGGGGTACAGCACCATGCTTTCAGATGGCTGGTCTTTTGAGCTCACTGTGAGGATGGGGACCATTGGTCAATGACCACCAGAACCATTCTGTTGAATAAGCCTGTCCCCACCATCTCTGTGGAGGCTTGAAAAGTCCATGTCTCACCCTGGTGAAGGGTGAGGACCCTCTGGAAAACTGTTCCTTCCACCGTGACGGTAACCATAGTGGAAGGGGCCAAGACAGTGATGAGCAGCTGGAGGCTGCCCTGGGCCATGGGGCTCCATGAGCCCTGCATCTATGGGACGGTGATGAGGAATTGCTTCCCCATGGGATTGGTGTCCAAGCCAGGTGTGAGGCAGAGGTGGGTGGAGCATTTATAAAAGCTCCCACCCCAATGGCTCTTCTGGTGTTCCTCATTCTTGACCCACAACCCCCTCATTCATCTGACAGCACCCGTTCTCTTTGCTCCCAACTTCCCAGTGCTGGGACCCCCCCAGCTGTACTTGTGCCCCCACCTCTCAACCTACCCCAGCCTTGAACTCCTTTGCACCAGCTCTGCCAGTGCACCTTCCTACCACCCAGGTGTAGACAAATTCAGTTTGGAAATGAGACATCTAACTGTCAGAGAAGCAAATGTTTGGAATGCTTCTCTAAACAAAACACTGGCAGCACTTCAAGTGGGGACTGGATTTCCTTGCGGAAGGGATGATAGGCCATGACATGGAGCCCTGGCTCAGCAAGTCTATGGAGTTACATGCTGCCACCCCCAAGATGGGCATGGAGGTAAGTCTAGGACAGGGTGGTTGGGGTCCAGTAATCCTGTGGGCAGTGCCCCCATCTCCCCTACTTTTTAGCCATGGTGTATTCCTGGGTGTTTTTGGTTACTGTGCCTGTCACTGGGGATGTTAAGTGGGCATTTGGGGAGTCCTTAGGTAAAGAGTTGTCTTTGGATACAGGGCACTGGTTTGTAGTCCAGTAGGGACCTTCCATCCCTGTGTTCCCAGCCCCTCACCTTCTGCTAGCTCATCCAGGGCTCCCCCAGGTCCTCATGCCAGTCCTGTCCCCCTTTGAGTCAGCCCAGACCCAGCTCAGTTCAGACTCACCACACAGCACCAGAACAGCACCAGCAGAAGCATCCTTATTCTCAGTGCCATGGCTGGAAAAGTAAGGACCAGGAGAGGGGTCATTCTTCAGAGAGGGGACAGAGGTGGCAACAAGATGCCAAGGGATGGGGACACGCTTCATAACCCCTGGACCCCATGCCCAAATGAGGAGTATGCAGAGTCTACAGGGGTTGAGCTTGGGGCTCATACGCCCCATAGCAAGGACTCCCCCACCTTAAGGACACCATCCCTTCTGCATGGAGAAGGCAAAAGGAGTCCCCTGAGCTTTGCGGAAAGAAAGCCATGCACTTACCTGCCCCAGGATTCTGACAGGCTGGGGTAGGTGCCAGTGAGGTCATATAGTAGCCTCAGGCAGAAGGAGCAGGGGACACCTAGGGAGGGGCACCCAGTGCCAGATCCAATTTCCTGGAACAGATAACCCCCATGCCTGTGGGCTGGGTAGAGAGAGGGGTGCAGAGGGCAGGAGCTTCCTCTTGTCACTGCCCTGCAGCTGAGGGTTCCTGATATTGGTGTGGGGGACAGAGTGAGAAAGGAGGGGCAGGCTGGCGGAAGGGGTCCAGACGCTAGAGGCAGAGGAGTCCATTCCAACATTGACACATAGCTATTCAATGACTCTACAGCTGATCCCCCAGCCTTATGAGCCAGCCCTTTCCCAACACTTGGGCCAGTCCTGCCACACACCATCCAGCTGGTTGCTAAATCTCTGCGCCATGAACCACCTTGACCTGGTCCTCAGCCAGCTGGGCACTGCCTCCCCTCACAGGGTGGTCACCAGCCAACACCCTCAAGTGCAATCCCTGCTAGGTTCCTGGAAGCTGAGCAAACCAGCAGCAGTTACCTGTTCCTAGAAGGCAATAAATAACAGATAAGCCTCAAGCCAGAGGCTGCCTTGGTTCCAGCTCTCCAAGTGCATGAAGACAGCCCCCACCTTGGATGTGTCACAAGGGGCTGACGCTGCCTGGAGCAGGGGGTCCATGAGGTGTGACAGCCTACAGGTCCCACCAGCCCAGCCATTCTGGGGCTCCATGACCAGGGGTTGCCATATCTCCAGTGACTCTTGGTGCTCAGGCTGGTTGTGGACCTGCCTCTCTGGTAGCTCTTGCCTGCAGAGGCTACTCCAGACTCTTCCACAGCACCAGGCCTAATGTTTGCTCCTTCTCCCACTTCAGGGACCTAGACATGGCCCCTGTACTGTGTATGAGCTGGAGCTTGGTCTGCAGGGCTCTGAGTGTGGGGGCCCCCGGGGAAGGGTCCTGTTCAGAACCAGGAGCAGGAATTCCCTGTGACACAAAACACTTGAATGTCTTTACGGTGACAGCATCTTGGTTGGGGCTTGATTCTGGACAACAACACCCCACAACCCTTCTAATGGTCTCTAGAAACCAAAGCACATCTACAGAGGTGGATCCGGAGGGGGGGAGCGGGGGGGCAGGGAAGCAGTTGTCCCGCTACCCCCTTTGACTCCTGACCCACACTTTAAAACCAAGTGCCTGTTCATGAGGTCAATTGTCTTCATTAGCATCTACCTGATTCCTGGTGATGTCTCTTCCCTTCCCAGGGGTTGATGAACCTCTTTCCTTCTTGACGGTCTGAATGTTCCTTTAGTCAAGCTTCCGCTCCTTCTGCAGCGTTGCTGTGTGTCAGCCATTCCTCTTTATATCCCTTTTCTATTTTCCAGCTTGCAGACCTCTTTTACTTCTAACTAAAATCCTTATAACAGGTGTGTGTGCTCATGTTGACTCAGATGAACATTAACTCAGGTTTGGAGATGCTGTGAAGGGTGGTTTGCACTGTCAAGATGCTCCAGGAGGCTCAACTATGCTTTATGAATCAAAATGAGAGATGTAAATTTAACTATGATGACTGTGGGACTAACACAATGAATAGACCATAAAATAAACTATCTAAAATTAAACAAAATCTAATGAAAATCTATTCAAAATAAAAATCACATGCTGTGTCTAGTCATACCTATCTCTAGCGGTATTTCTTTGTGTGTAAAATTAATGTCTTTTCAAAATTTGAGCTTTCACAAGCATTTCTTACATTTAAAGAATGAGGAAAGAAAGTATCCTCTGGTTTCAGTTGGAAGTTGTAATTAAAAAAAAAAGATCTGGATGACACAGCACATGAGGTTGCATTCTGACCGTCAGACCTCTCTGGACATAGCTTTCTCAGTGAACATCCCACTGCAATGGGAGGTTATGAAAGGGACATCTCCCTGCTGCTCCCAGCCCTCCCCAGCCTTCATTTCTGCTCTCCCCATCCAGCCCTGCCCCTTGGGGGAAGAGCCAGACACTCAGAAATGGGACATCACAGAGTGGTGGGCCTGGGTTGTGGCTTGGGGCCACAGGCTGGGAGATGGAAAATGGGTTGAGGAGTCTGACCCCTAGGTGTGGACCCCAAAGCTGGGGTGGCCACTGCAGGGTTATCTTTAGAGAGATCTGGGGGTGGAGATTGGGGCCAAGGGCTACAGTGTGTGCCCCTGATTTGCCTCTGAGAGAGCAGGACAGGGGTACAGGGGCAGGGGACCAGCCAGAGGACTCCTGATGGCCCCCAAGACTGTAAGGGAGACTTGGACCATGCCCATGCCCATGCCCCACTCCCCTGTCAGTGCTGCTCTCCTCAAGATCTGGCAGCTGTTTGCTCCCCCAAGGTCCAAAGGTGAAGACTGAATCCCTTTGCCTGCCAGGAGCAAAGTCTGCCCCACAGGGAAGCTGTACGTACAGCCAGCATGGCTCAGCTTAGGCGGGGGAGGCGGGGGGGGAGGAGCGGTCCTGTGGACACTGACCCTGACTGCCCCCGGGCAGTGGCATCAGGTAGCTCTGGGTTGGGGTCAGGGCAGGGCAGGGCAGGGCATGAAAAGGTCATTCCCTGACAGGGCACCAGGGCTACATCCCTCCCTTTGTGCTGCCCCCCACACATGGCCCTGCCCACCCCACCATATGTCCTGAGCTCAGCCCAGAGCCCTGCCTCACAATAGCTGCCCATGTCAGCTGGGTCCCAGGGTCCCACGTCTGCATCCCAGGGTGTGATGGCCACTCAGTTC
The DNA here is from genome assembly GCF_000455745.1 of Alligator sinensis. Lineage (NCBI taxonomy): Eukaryota > Metazoa > Chordata > Crocodylia > Alligatoridae > Alligator > Alligator sinensis. Next base: position 334,656 of record NW_005843019.1, read on the forward strand.
TTCACCTACAAGGGGATCCCCTTCCCCTGCCTGGAGTATTCACCTGAGACACTCGACTACGTGGACAGACAGTTCCAGGTGCAGGACGATGACATCTTCAACATCACCTACCCCAAATCAGGTAGGCAGTGGAGGGGAACTCAGAGTTTGGGGAGAGGAGAGTTGTCCAGAAAGTGCAGTAGGGACTGATTCCCATATGCCAAACCTTTCACCCAGGCACCAACTGGATGCTGGAGATCCTGAGCCTGATTCGGTGCGACGGGGACCCCAGTTGGGTGCGCAGTGTGCTGAACTTGAGGCGGGCCCCCTGGATCGAGACCAACAGGGGGCTGCAGAATGCCCTGAGGTACCCACCGCCCCGGCTTCTCAGCTCACACCTGCCCATCCAGCTCTTCCCCAGGTCCTTCCAGAGCTCACAGGCGAAGGTGAGCAGGGTGAGCAGGGGGCTGTGGGTCAGGAGTGAGGGGCTCTCCCAGGTACAGCATCCCCTCAGCCCCTGAACAGGTTGAGCCACCGTCTCCAAACCCAACTGGGTTTCTTCCCCAAGATGTCCCCAGGGTGGGCACAGAGATCCTCCTGGTCTCTGCAGGAAATGCCTCACCCCGTCCAGCATCTTCCCTCTCTTCGTTGCATCATGCTGGTGACTCAGAGTCACCCTGGGATGGTCTCCCCTCCCAGCCCATGAGGCCCCAGTGCCTGGTACTGGTCCTTGTTGTGTGTGTGAGGGCAAGACCCAGCCCTCTGTGCTGTTGATTTTTGCCCCATTCCTGTTTTCTCCATCCTCAATATCATCCAGTTCCTTCTGCCAGATATTCAGGTTCTCCTCTGTGCAGATGATGCTCCCTGCCCTGGGATGTCACCAGTTTCATCAACCAACTCCCATGTTGTATGCTGAGGTTGTTATTACCACTGTCCCATAGGATCCATCATAGGGGGTTCTGGAAGAGCTGCACTGTGACCCCCTGCAGCCTGACACCCCTGTTCACCACTGCCTGCTGCCTATCCTGTGACCCAGCTCCTTACATGTCTTATGGCTCTGGCACCAGACCCTGTCTTCTACCAGTGTTTCCACAATCCCAGAGAGACAGGATCCACTGCATTGCTCTTGTCTGTATGTCAGGTCCCTAGGCTGGGAAAGCTCCCAGGGAAGCCTGGCTCCACCTGCTCTAGGTGCCCCCAGGTACTTTCTAGCCCATCTACTCCAGGGTTCTGTGGTCCTCTCCTTTGTCTCTGTCTCAAGCTCTTGAAGTTGCCTGGCTTGAAAGAATGGGCCTGGACTGTCCCGAAACAGTTCTTCCCCTCCCACACACAAGCACATGCCACGTTAGCAGTGGGGAAGACTAGGGCAGGGCTCACAGCAGCCATAGGAGGATCTCTTCTGCAGGATCTGAGCCTTGCTCCCCTCTCCCCAGGTCATTTACACCCTGCGCAGCCCCAAAGATGTGCTGGTCTCACTCTATCACTTCTCCCAGGCCCTGCACCTCTACAAGGACCCTGGACCCATGGATGCCTTCTTGCAGGATTTTCTCAGCGGCAACCGTGAGCAGCAGTGGCGGGTGGTCCCTATACCCAAAACACACAGGCCTGTCCTAGGCAGACACCTGGGTTTCATGGGAGCCCCCACTGCATTTAATTTGGGAATCCCCCTGTCCAACACAGCAGGGAGCTCAACAGGGCAGTGATGGTGTCCCTGGTCCCCACCCCACAAGTCTCAGCTCTATCAGGAGTCTCCAAAAGTCTTGGTGTGTCACACACAGCACCCCACACCTCCCAGTGAGACCCACTCCCCTCCCACTACTGGGGACAGGCCTTCAGGGTCCTCTCTCACTATCCAGGGCAGTGAGGGCAGCAGTGGCAACATGTAGAGTGTGCAAGGTGGTGCACATGCACCCCATGAGAGTGCCAGTGCACCCCCTGACTGACCATACTTGTCACTTAGGTGATGGGCGGGGG
>NW_005843019.1:336618-337092 GCF_000455745.1 Alligator sinensis
TAGGGGGGGGCGGCGGGGGGGGGGGGGGGGAGTGGTATGTGCCCCCCTAACTATGGTGGCACCAGTTGCCCATGGAGGGCAGGATGGGCTAGTTCACCAGGCTGTGGGCCATTATCACAGCTACTCTCTCCCCATGCAGTCCACTACGGCTCCTGGTTCGACCACGTGGCTGGCTGGCTGGGTCTTCGGGGCCAAAAGAACTTCTTCTACATCACCTATGAGGAGCTGCAGCAGGTAGGACCCTGGGGATGGGGTCCCCATGTCCACCAGGAGGAGCAGCTTTCAGGTCAAAACCCCATAGCTGTTTCTGGTGTAAAACAAGAGTTACTCCCAGATGCCAGTTCAGCCCTGCCTTTGCTCCACTAGGAAAATGTAAGGTGCTGGTGAGACACAGACTTGGCCCAATTGAGGCCTCCCCTAGAGCCCTGTGTCCAGCTTTTGGCCCCAAACATCAAGGAGGATACCAGCAGTTTG
>NW_005843019.1:337103-349434 GCF_000455745.1 Alligator sinensis
GGGCAACAAATATGGTCAGAGGCCTGGGAAGCAAGGTAGATGAGGGGAGGCTGGAAGAGCTGTGGAGAAGAGGACCGTGAGGAGAAATTCGATAACAGGCTTGTATTATGCAAAGGGCAAGTCTACAGATGCTGAAGATGGGCTTTTCTCTGTGGTGGTGGGGGACAGGCCGAGGAGCCACGGCTTCAAAATGCAGTAGTACTAACTGAGATTGGAGACCAGGAGGAACTTCCTGGCTCTAACGGGGGTCAAGCACTGGAACAGGTGGTCTAGAAGTAGCATTGGAGTCTTGAAATGTCCAAGAGTAGATTGAACAAACCCTAGTCTCTGACAATTTAGTCAGGGCTGATCCTGCCTGGAACATCCATCCTGCTCCACAGATGCGTTCCAAGCTTGTTTCTGGGCAAGGCTGGGTGAGGCATGCTTAACCAGCCCTAACTCACCAGGAGTGCAGTACTCATGAACAACACGTGCCCCCAGAGGCTGGGGGTGAGGGGTTGCACGGTGACCACCTACAGGTGGTGGTGGCAGTGGCAGCGGCAGGGGCATGGCAGCGGCAAGAGGGAGCTCCTGCAGGCAGCCATGGCAGTGTCAGCAGTGGGGGGAGGGGGTGAGTAGACGCCACCGGCAGCACAGCCACCCGCAGACACAACCATCAGGAATGGCGGTGGCCAGCGGTGATCAGCAACTGCCCATAGACGCTGCCATGGGTGTTGGCGGCAAGGGTGGGGGGGCATGGCGAGTGGCAACTGTCCACAGGTGCCACTGGCAGCGGCAGTGGTGGCTGATTGCAGGGGGTACACTGCTAATCTCAGGGGGTGCATGTGTACCTGCGTGCACCCCCTACACATCACCAGTGGCAATACTGGTTCTGGCACCAAAGTGAGCCCTTCAGTATAAAGTTTAGCCTTTCCCTAGATACCTTCCTGGCTCACATAGAGCTGGTCTTTCCCTCCTAGGACCTTCAGGGAAGTGTGGTGAGGATCTGCCACTTCCTGGGGAAGAAGCTGAGTGAAGAACAAATATCCTCAGTGGTGAAGAACGCTTCCTTCCAAACCATGCGGGAGAACCAGATGTCCAATGGTTCACAGATCCCTGATGAGTACATGGATCACCAGAAAGGGCAGTTCCTTAGGAAAGGTGGGCACTGAACTGGGTGATAGGGGGCTGCAGTCAGGATTGAGGGGTACGGGCAGGGCTGAGGGCCCCAGAGCTGGTGCCCTACATCTAACTGGGGTCTCATGTCCCTCCCTGGCTCTTCAGGGGTGTCTGGAGACTGGAAGAACTTGCTGTCAGAGGAGCAGAGCCACCGCATCACCACCATGTCCTGCGAGCGGCTGCATGGGCTTGGTATTGACTTTCCCTGGGACTGACATACCCCCAGGGCCCCTCTGTGCAGCTCCAGCCAGGGTATGAGCCAACACACCCCTCCCCTAAGCCCCACAGCTGCTGTAAACCCATAGAGGTGCTGTCAATTCTCCAGAGAAGAGTCTGAGACTGGCATAGGGGTGCACCCCAGGCACATGCACCCCAGGCAACTGCAGGCCATGAGGGGAGCGCCTTGGTCCTAGGTCCCCACATCACTTCCACAGCATCCCTGTGCCAGGATGCACTTGATCCTTTGCTCTATACCTTCCATGCCCTTGCTAAGAGAACCCAGCTGAGCCACCTCACCCAGGCTTTCTTTGCCCCATGGGTCAGCCCAGGCCTGCCCCTATTAGAGCTGAGCCTGCCCCAGGGCTGCTAGCAACATAGCCAGGCACTGTCTTCTGTTCAGCCGTTAAGCCGTCACTGGCTTAAACATGCAGTTCTGGGGCAGCCCAAGCTGTTGGCTTAGGGTGGGTCCAGGTCCCTGCAGAGGCTTCAACACAACACCCATAACCAGGACACTCAGGCCCATGACAGCAAACTGCAGTCATGGGTCCTGAATGTGCTGTTGGCCATTCTTTGGGTATTTGAAGTCTGTTATCAAGTCCCCTGGGCCAATCTGTTGGGGCAGGGTGGGGAACAGGGGGGCTGTGAACAGCCAGAGAGGCAGAGTGGCCTGTAGAGGGGCTTGTAGGGAGGCATAAGGGACTGAGGAGACAGACAGAGAGTTCATATGGGACAGACACTGGGTGTGGGGGAAAAGAAAGAAAGAAAGAAAGAAATGTAGGCATGGGGAAGGGAAGACACAGCCAGAAGAGGGCCCATGGATGAGCAGGACACTTTTCTGTGAGATGTGTAGGACTCTTCAAACCTTGGGGACTGTGTGGGAGCCATTTTGACTCTCTTTGAGCAAGTGATGGAATAACGGCAACACTGGACAGACAAATAGACTTCTCTGGGGCCCAAGTGAGCACCGAGGATGCTGGGATGGTCTTGACTGCCCCAAGCAACCTTTCTAAATGCTGCAGACTCTTGCAATCTCTGTATTGCTTAGACTTCTTATTGTAGGGGCTTCCCCTGCAAGGACAACAGCAGTCAGTGTGCCCCAGTGGTAGAATAAGTGCTGGGACTCTGGGCACACCTCTGCAGGGATTGTCTTTGCATTTAGAGACCTCTTTCCATGCACTGAACATAGAGGGATGGTTCTGGGTGTGGGTGTAGTTCTGAAGGACTGGTGACTGGCTCTGCCTTCTGCTCCCAGGAAAGCATGGGGGCAGTGTAGCTCACCTCAGGATGATGGACAGCAAAGGAAAGGAGCAAGTACCAGAAAAACTTGCAGGAACTAGGCTCAGCACTGGGCCAGAGGAAGGTCAATGGGGCAGGGGACAGGGAGGCGGGGAGCTAAGCTAGGTTGTGTGCCAGGTATGAGAACAGATTGGGGCAAGGGCACCCTTAAAGGGCCCCATGACCCATTCCCACCTCCTGATCCAGCCAGTGACCCTTCCTGGGGGCTGGATCAGGCCCATCACCCCATGGAAAGGAAAGGCCCCAACCCTGCTCCCTTTCCCAGAAGCCAGCTAGTGCCTGAGCCCTGGGGCATCCCTGAAGGGACCAGAAAGGGGTTTTTTGAGCCCTCCAAACCCTGTTATCCAACACCTCTAGAGCTGATCCCTCCACCCTTTGAGCCACCCTTGGCCTGTGCCTGCTGTTTATTTCTCTGAGTTGGGAGCTGACGCTACCACATGCCATCCCACCAAATCCCTCCATCATGGAACACCTCAGCCTGCCCCCCTCCTCCCTCCCAGTCTGACATTGCCTCCCCAGAAAGGGTTGTCACCAGCCAACACCCTGAAGTGCAATCCCCGCCATGGTGCCTGGAGGCCAAGCAAGCAGCAGCCGCCATCGTGTTCATTGCTTTCATCTGTGCAGCTGCACAGCACCCTGGGTGGGTTGCACAAGGCCAATGCTGCTTGGATCAGGGCTCCCATGAACTGTGACATCCTGAAGGTCCCACCAACCCAGCCATCCTGGGACTCCATGACCAGGGGCCACGGTATCTCTGGTGCCTCATGGCACTTGGGCTCAGCGTGGACCTGCCCTTCTGGTAGTTCCTGCATGCTGAGGCTACACCAGGCTCTTCCACAGAACCAGGCATAATGTTTACTCCCTCCCCCCACCCCAGGGACCTAGACAGCACCCCTGTGCTGTGCATGAGCTGAGGCCTGGCCCCCAGGGAACATTCCTGTTCAGCACCAGGAATGGTAATTACCTGTGACACATTTGACCGTCTTTACAGTGACAGCATCTGGCTTGGTGCCTGATTCTGAACAATGACACCCCAATCCTTCTAACACTTTTAAAATCCAAACCACCTGTACCACAGGAATGGATCTAGGAGGGCAGGATGACTCTGGAGCTACCCACAATTTAAAACTAACGCTAAATAAAGTTGATTCTCTTTATTATCACCTACCCACTTCCTTGTGATCTGTCTTCCCTTCCCCGGAGTTAATGACACTTTCTCCTTTTTTATAGTCTTGGGCCATGTGTAGACAAAATGAGGGGCATGTGTGCATGACACTTTAAAGCGGGTTAAATGCTTTTGCACTGCTTTAATTCTGTTGGTGTTTGCACGTATCAGCGGCATATTGTGCAGTAATTCCAGCCGCTGTAGGAAATTCGTCGGTGTAATGCATCTTAAATGACTTGAGGCACAGCAAACTAAAACTCCTCTGAGGAGTTTTAGTTTACTACCCTACAGCCACGGGGTGAAGCACCAGGCTCTGTGCAGCTCAGGGGTCTGCAGGCAGCCCGTGCAGGCAGCCTGGCAGCAGCCCAGGAAGACAGGCTCCGCCCAAGAACAAAAAAAGCAGTGAGACTGATTTTTTTTTTTTTCCCCTGGAGCCTCCCTGCCTGCCTGAGCGGCATGGGGCCTGGTGCTTCCCTCCATGGCTGTGGTGGCCTCTGAGACTGCCCAAGCCAGGTGCCTGTGGGCGGGTGCTGCCATTGCCACAGAGGAAATCACCCCCAACAGTCCAGTGACCGCTTCACCATCTGGCAGCTTGTCCTCCCCTCCCTGTCGCCGGAGAGGCAAATAAGTGCACGAATGTGTGCACAACATGGGGGTTTACTTGGCCTGAAATTGAAGTGGTGTTTTTAAGAACCCACCGCTTCAATTTAGGGCCCCCGTTTTGTCTACACATGCCCTTGATGTTTCATTAATCAAGCTTCCCTTTCTTCAGCAGTGTTGCACTGGAGCATGGGAAGTCAATTCCCTGCTGGGCTTAAAGTGGGGTGGGGGAGGGGATGTTAGTAAGAGTGTGATAATGCCCGCCCCGTCCCAGTGTGAGCGGTTGGGGAAAGAACTGTGGTGGGACTGGGTGTCTTCATAGAAAGACACCAGCTAGGGAAAGTCCCCAGGATGCCTGGTTGGGTTGAGACCCAGGGAGACATGACCTGAGGGGGAGCCTCAGCGTGAATGAGTGCCATAAGGGAAAGCGAGCCCAGATGTGCTGCCTGGTCTGCCGGCAGCAGCTTGCTCTCCCTCTGTGTTTAACTGTGTAAACAGCTCTGTGAGCACAGAGAAGCCGTGCCCAGGAAGAGAAGAGCACATGGCAGTGGATGGAGGAGAATTTGTGTTTTGCAGAAGTCTGAGTAGGAACAGTTTCTGCAGACTGTGAGACACCTGAGCCTGCGTGGGTACCCTGAGGCAGCTGGAGCCACAAGCCTGTGGTGTGAGGAGTGAGGGACTGCCCCTCCCTCTATTTGTTGGGCATAAGTCAGGGCGATTGGATTTTGGTTGTGCATAGTTAATTAGGGATTGAATATAATGAGTATATAACATAGTGCCTAAAAGTTATTAGCTGTGTATCCATTGATTTGAGCAACCTTTAAGTGTAAATAGTTCTCAACTGTTATTCCTGTAGTAACTCATCCTTGTACATTGTAAATAGAGAATTTCAAACTTTTGATATTATTTAATGTTTGTTGGCATGTAACAATTACCTTCTATATATAATACAATTTTGTAAATAGTTATTTATGAATTTTCAAGGTCTTTCCATTATAAAGGAAGCCTCTCTCAGGAAGCCTCTGGCCGCCCCTAAGTGAGCTGAGCAGTAGGGCTGTGCGAAGCTTCAGCCCATGATTAAGATTCAGAAAAGAGTTGGACAAATTCAGTGGCTGAATCAGCATATCTGAAGCAAATCACTGGCTGTTTTAGGCTTTCTGAATTGATTCAGAGCTTCCAAATCGATTTGGAAAATATTCAGTGACTCAGAGGGCTGTCTGTATGGAGAAACAGAAACTTAAAAGTGGGAGGGGGAGTGGGGGAGGGGGAGAGAGAGAGGGAGCAGGGTGGCAAGACTGACATGTCTAGGTGGACAGTGAACAAGATTTCTCTCTGACTGCCTTTCCAGTTACAGTGTCTGGAGGGAGGGACATAGAAACAACATAAAAGCCTCCATGTGCAGGCGTGCTGTGCCTTTTGTAAGCTGGTTCTGCCTGAGGAACAGTGTGAGAAAGGTACTGTGCACTGCCTGGCTTGCTTTATAGGCAAGAGTTGCTACTTGCCTGTTCCTTTTTTGTTGTTAGAAAGGCTTGGGTAGGATTTAGCTTAGCTTAGCTTAGTTTAGCTTAGCATCTCTTAATATTATCCAATTCATTTCTTTCAATTTATATTTGCTCTCTTTTTTTTGTGCAAATTTGTAAAAGGAAAGCTCAGTATTTTCCCTGCCAGCGTGATCCATCACTGTGCAGGGAGGCATACAGATTACACACACACATGCATATGCACGCAAAGAAAAATCAGATATTCATAGGAGAAGAAGAGGGTCAGATTATATATAGTAGTTATTAGTTATTAATATTATTATAGTTAGTTTACATAGAGGCTGAAGACAGCACAGAAGTCAGATTCAGATAGAGACTAACACAGAACTCACAGTTTTAGAAGAAGGAGATATATCATTTTAGGTACACATTACAACACAGAAGAAGAACAAGAAGTACAGTAGTAGTCACACATTCACATTAATAGAATATCACAGAAGAAGACACCATATATAGTTATTAATAATCAACGAAGAGTCCAGTGAATGCATGCAACACAGAGGGAATAAAACACACAACAGTCACACTCCACATTCAGAATTCATAAAAATAAGCACATCCCAGCAGAGAAGAAGACAGATAGCACACATTCTTTACATAGGCCTTCATACTTATTAGTGAATCAAACAATCAAACCAGAGTCCAGTGCACATGCATAATGCAAAAGAAGCAAACACACAACACAAAAGGAGTGACACACACACCTTTTGCAGCACAGGAAAGATTAATATGAAGCATGCTGGAAAGGCAGGTGCCAGGTCTTCTGGCAGGAGAGGGAGAGGGAGTAGGGGGAGAGCTACAGCTGCAAGTCCACCTCCCACCCCCCACAAACATAGATATATTCTCTTCTCAAGCAGCCATTACACTTCCGCTACCAGTGGAAGCAAGGAGGTAGGAGCAGTGTCTGCACCTAACGTCCCTGCACCTGCACCACCTCCCCTCAGTCTAGAAACAGGCACCAGCAGTGGAATCACTGTCTCCTCTGCCCCAATGTCATCTCTTAGGCGTGAGCCTCCCACTGCCAAAGAAGGAGCTGGAGCTGGAACCAGGGATGCTGAGCATGCTGGCTCAAGCAATTCTGGGGACCGAGGCGGAATCAGAGTTTGTGCTCCACACCCCTCAAATTTCCCCTAGACCCAGGTCTCCTCTGGAAAGCAGCACCTCAGAGGAGGTTGAGGTTGTGGAGGTAGGTGGCTCAGCTGAGGCAGCTCGTCCTGCTGTTGTGCCTCAGCCTGCTGAGGAGTGGGATAAAGCAGGATCCTCACCCTCAACCCAAAAAAGTGCAAGTAGCATAGTGTGGGAGCATTTTGAGCTGGCAGATGATCCCAGGTTTGCCATCTGCCAGCACTGCCAAAGGCACATTAGCTTGGGCAAGGAGGTGAAACACTTTTCCACCATGGCTATGCTGCTGCATCTGAGGAGGCAGCACCCCTTTGCCCTTCTTGCTGCTCAGCCTGGCACCAGTGTGAGCATGCTGAAAGGGAAGTCTCATGCGCGCTCCAAAGCCCCCTTCCCCCCAAAGAAGAGGCAAGCCACCCTGGACCAGTGGGGGAAAGCTGCAGACAGAGACGGGTGAGTTGCAAAGGCAAATTATATCACCCAGGGCACTGGGGAGAAGATTGCTCTGGATAGCCAGTCCTTCTCCCTAGGTGAGCGGCCAGGGTTCAGGTGGCTTGTAGCACTTCTTGCCCTATCTTACAAAGTGCCTGCATGCACCACCTTTAGCAGGATGGTGGTGCCCTCCCTATATGAGGCATGCAGGGAGTACTTGAGGGAGGAGCTGCACAAGGCAGGGCTGCAGGTAGCCTTGCACTTCACCTCTGACATCTGGAGCAGCCGGGGTAGCGATCATGCCTACCTCTCCCTCACAGGGCACTGGTGCGATCAGTCAGGCTGTCAGTGGGCTCTACTGCAAGCCGAGGTGCTGGATGAGTCCCACACGGCAAGGGAGATCATAAGGGCCATAAACCGCATGGTGCAGGGGTGGCTTATTGGGCAGGCCGAGCTCACCTGTGGGTTCATGGTCACCGACAATGGGGCCAATATAGTGAAAGCTGTCCATGATGCCAACTTTGTTGGCATCCACTGTGTGGAACACAGGCTGCACCTCATAGTCAGGGTTGCCTTGAAGGGGGACAGGGCTGCTGGTGATGGTGCTGCCACCACTACTGCTACGAGCCAGGTGATTTAAAAATGCAGGAAGATTGTGGGATACTTCCACCAGAGAGAAAGAGGCTGCAGGAGAAACAAGCAGAGCTGAGCATCCTGCAGCACAAAATCCTGCAGGATGTGGAGACTTGGTGGAACTCCACATATGTGATGCTTGAGAGGCTGGGGGAGCAACAGAAGGCCATCCATGAGATGGCCTTGCTTGGGGAGATCAGGATCAGCAGGCCCCTGAACAGAGCTGAGTGGGGTACCATCTCCCAGATCTCGATGGTCCTCAAGCCTTTCTTCAAGGCCACCGAGACTCTTAGTGCTGCAATACCCTCCTTAGCCAGGTGATCCCCCTAGTGAGGGAACTTGAGAACCAAATGGAGAAGTTCCAGGGGATCAGTGTTCCTGGCTGGGGCAAGATGCTGCCACCAGATGTGCAGGCACTGGTGAGGCGGCTGAAGGAGGGCATCAGGAGACAGCTGGATCCCTTCCGGTCCAGTACAGTCCGCATGATGGCAGGCATGTGCGACCCAAGGGTGAAGAGAAGCATGTGCACTGGCAGCCCCAAAACCCTCGATCACTGGATGCAGGTGTTGGTCAACAAAGTCAGGAAGACCAAAGTGCAGAGGTGTGGGGATGTGGAAGTGGGGGGGTCCACATTCCCAGGCCAGCACTCCCAGAACTGGCACCAGCACCAGCACCAGCCAGTCTCCTCCATGCCAGCCACTGCCAATATGGGCCATGGGCATGGCTTCAATGCTGGGGTCCAAACACACCAGACCCCAGCCTCAGGCAGGCAGCACCAAGGCTTTGTTGGCTACCTATCTCACTGAGGACGTGGAGCCACTGGATTGCAACCCCTTGGCCTACTGCGCAAGCCATAGCTGGATGTGGCAGGATCTGGCCACGGTTGCCTGGCAGCACCAGTCCTGTCCACTGACCGGTGTGCTGAGCGAGAGGGTGTTCAGCATTGCTGAGGATGTTATGACATCCCACTGCACCTGCTTGGATCCTGGTTTGGTGGAGCAGCTGGTGTTCCTAAAGGTGCACCTTCTGCTGCTGGGGTTCCCCAAGCTCCACCTGCAGACAGACTGAGTGCCACTCTCCTCACTCTGTCTGGACTGATTTCCTTTTTTGAGTTTTTTAAAAGCCAGGTAATGCCCCGCTCTCAGCTGGAAGGGGCACTAACTGCATCACCAGCTAGCAGGGGAAGAACATATCCCTGCTGAGCTTATTCCCCTGCCAGGATGAACTTGGAGGTATGGGATGGGGCTATGAGGAAGGAGGAGGCCCCAGGTCCTTGGCATAACCACTAAAATTGCACCCTGCCAGGGTAGGGAGGTCTGGTGGGACTGATGGTAGTGCGGCAGCCCCATAAATGCCAAGACCAATGATCCCCTGGTGAAAGGTGGGTAGGAAGTGCCATAATCTCCAGCTAATGCACACATGCAGACAGTCCTGGCTGGGGAATGCCCAGACCTGTCATGTCTTTGTCAGGCTGAGGAAGCACCTGCAGTTGTGTCTCCTGGTCCTGGCTGGAAGGAATAGTAAAGAAGCCAGAGGCTGGCCTGACACATAATGCAGGCAAGAAAGGCAGTCAGTGAAAATGGAAATGGAGGCATCGGGGGGAGGGACAGGCTGTGGTGGGGGGTGAGGGGAAAAGGAGGATGTAGCAGTGCAGGTAAAAGTGCAGAGATGCCTGGGGTGTCAGAGGTCCAGCAGGTTGCAATGCACCAGAATTCTCCTGTCTATATTGAGTCCATGACTTTCTGTGAGTAGATTAGTCTATACAGTAAAGCATCTTGTATAAACATGGCTTGTGACTCTCAGACTAGGGACAGACATTACACATAAACTGGTTTAAATGATCAGAAACTGGTTTAAACCTGTAACAGAATAGATCTTCAGTGCATATAAACCAGTTTGAGAATGGCTGAAACCGGTTTGAGTTAAATGTGGTTGAATGTAGTATCAGAGTTAACAGGGGTGTACTTGGTAGCCGTGTTGGTCTGAGACAAAAAGACATACAAAAAACTAGAACTCTTGGTTCCACAATGATACATTTTATTAGACCAACTGGAGTTGCAGAACAACAAGAACGTTTTTTACCTCCCTGCCTGCCATCTGACACCTCCAGGGAAGGAATTCTACCTGATCAACACAGCAAAGAGCTACTCACCACAACTCACAAAGACAGTCTCATGGACCCAGAGGGACAGACTTCCATCTGCAGCTCCCTCTGTGCAAAAATGAAGTTTATTTCCTACCTATGGGGACTTTTTACCATCTTGTACCATCTACACTTTTCCCAGAGCCTAACGAAGGGACTTTGATCCCGAAAGCTTGCAGAAAAGGACAATTTTCTTGCCCTTTTCCAGTTTCTCTAATAAAAGGTATAATTTTGGAACCAGGAGTTCTAGTTGTTTGTATGTATCGGAGTTAAGTGATTTAGCTCAAACAGGTTTATGCAATGTCTGTCCCAAACCCCTTGCTGGTTTAAGACAAACCAGACACCCGCAGCATTCCAGCATGCTGTCTGGGCTGGGCAGGATCCTCTATTCCACATCAGGGCTGGCCCCTCCCCTCTGCCTTTGCCTGGCTTCTTTGTGCTAAACAGGGATTACCCCCCACCCCCCCCTAGCAGACATCTCCATATTAACTAGCAGACCACATGCTGGCTACAGTCCATATTGTGAGAAAGACAAAGGCAGAAAGGCTTATTGTAGCTAAACAACAGGTGGCTTAATGTCCTTCCTTGAAAATTATTTGGGAAAAAGCTATTAGCTTCTCCCCACTCTCTGCTAAACACAAATTCCCCCACCCCTCTGCTTTTGCTGAGGTGTTTATTAGCCAGCAGACCACATGCTGGGTCTGTACTGAATCAACAGATACCTGGTAATCTATCTCTGTTGCTTTCTTAATGGGGCTATAAACACCGAGATTAGGGTGATAAATACTGTTATCACTCAGAGATCTGGGTTTTCTTTTTCTCACACAAAATGGAGAAAACCACAGATTTCCCCGGTTTATTAGAGAAAACACAGATTTCTTCTTTTAGCAGAGGAACCCATGGATTCCCCCATTTGCAAAGAGCTCTGCAGGCTGTTTGAGCTCTAGCCTGCAAGAGCTATTGCAAACAGGGCAGGAAACCCTGAGCCCTGCCTGGAGGGACAGGGGGAGGGGGAAGGGCAGGACCTGAGACTCTCAGTCAGCCCTGGCTCGAGACTCATCTCAGCCTCACTCTTTGCTCCTGAAGCCTGTGAGGTAAGTAGGGCTTGAAACAGGTGGCAGAAGTGGGGGAGTCAGCTCTATGTTGCTTCTGCTACAGCTGCCATCTGTTGGGGACAGGGAGTTGCAGATTTGGGTCCCTGGCCCTATAGCCCTGGGAGCTGGGGTCCCCCTCCAGCAGGGCTGGGGGGCAGGGGCTGTGCGTGCAGGGCAAGAGGCATGAGTAGGGTGGGAGGACTGTTGTGGGGGCAGTGAGGGGCACCAGCAGGAGTGGGGGGGACTTTGGGGCCAGTAAGGGGCATCAGCAAGGCTGAGGGGTCTTTGGGAGTGGGTGAGGGGCACCAGCAGGGCTGGGGGGGCTTTGGGAGCAGTGTGAGTGGTTCCAGCAAGGGCGGGGGGATGTTGCAGGGGGCTTTTAATTTTAATAATGGATTTTGAGGGGTTTATCAGAGAATTTACAATTCTTTTTCTCAGAAAAAAACAGGATCCCTGGTTCTCAGCTCCTCCTCCCCGCCCAACTTGCTTGCCTGTCATTTTGCTGCAGACAGTATACAGAAGCAGGGAGGGGGAGTGAAAAGCTCCATATCATCAACACGTGCATGTACTGCACTGCACTGCCCTGCCCCCCCCCAAATGCTAGCCCAGGGCTGCAGAATGGCAACACCCCCACCCCTTGAGCAGCGGGTGGGGAAAAGCCTGGGACTGCAGGCAGGGTGGGGCGCCCTAATTAGAGCCCTGCTGGGGCCTGGCCACAGCCCCCTCGGTTTAGCTGTGTGGAAAGGCAGGGAGGGATGCTCTAGCATCCCCCCCACCCTGCTTCCAGCCTGAGCCACTGCAGGCCTGTGCTTGAATTTCCTCAATACAGAGGGGTTATCTGTATGGTTGGAAACCAGTTCAGCGTAGCCAGATTAGACTAACCTGCAAAGGTTGAATCAGTTCAGACTCAGGCTTTTGAATGTCTTTCCCT
>NW_005843019.1:349465-351911 GCF_000455745.1 Alligator sinensis
GAGCTCTGGTTGCTCTGATTACTGTGTTGAGACAGATCTCCTCTTTTGGGGTCACCTCCTAATATGTGACACTGCTCTACCAGCTCTGGGATCAGAAAGGATTGGTGTAGTAACCTGCTTCTCCAGTTTGTAGTGGGGGGGGGTGCTTATGTGTAGTATATCTGCTTTGGCTTCTCTTTTCATTTCTCTCACAGCTGGCTCCATTGCTGCCCTGGCTGCTCCATGAAAGTGTATCCTGCTCCCAGCTTTTCTTGGAGAGCCCTGTCCCAGGGGAGGGGAGGGGAGGGGCTGGGCTTGGTTGGGGGATGAGGTGGGCACTGTCTGGGACCCACCTTGGGCTGGGCAGGGTCAAGGAGGAGGTAGCCAAGGCTTGACAGGGTTTTGTGAGCAGTGCAGGCAAGCGGAGCCCCTAGGACACAGCAGCGCAGCTGTCCTCAGGTAGCAGAGCCCAGAGCAGGCTGGGCAGGAGGGGAGCTGGGTTTGGAGGTCAGAGCAAGGGCTGGTGCTGGAGGAGGGTTGCAGAAGCATGGTCATGACTGAAGAATCATAAAATCCAGGGGACAGAAAGGGCTGGAGGGGTCACTTATCACCCCCTGCACCTCACCGAGCCTGGCCAGCCTCTTCTTAAATTCACCTAGGATGGGGCTTCCTGGGGCAGATTTTTCCAGGCCCTGTCAGCTCTGATGCTAGGATGTTGACAGATTAGTATTGGATGTCCTGGTGCCACTGTTACAGCCTAGTGAAGCTAAAGTTTTGTAGCTGTTAACTTGTTTCATTCAGGGTTAATGGGATTGGGGTTTCACTCACTGGGGCTGTGGTGGGTCTGATAAACTGGAAAAGCTGATGCACACTCCTTAGTGAAGTCCCCTCTTTTTAACATGGCTTGAAGTTTCCTCTGTAAACAGCTACAAAAAGATACACTGCATCTGCCTTCTTGGGGTTGAAACCCACTGCCCTGCTCTCCGGGCTGGAGTGTGGTTCACCCTCCTCTGTGTCCTGGAGCCTGCAACCCTATCACCCATTCCCCTTCTTTTCTTTCACACTAACCCTGCCTGGCTCCTCCAGCCCTCCCCCTTCCAGCTTGCTGTACAGACTCAGTTAACCCTCTCACCCATTTAACCACTTCCCTTCTGCAGACAGGGGCCCCTATCCTGAAAGGAAGGGAGCTCCTATCCTGGGGAAGTTCCTTCTGTCACAGGGGCAGAGAGCACAGATAGCATTCGTTCCCCATCTCCTCCAGTAATGTAATGAGTGGGGACTGAGGGGGGCACCACCAGCCCTAATTTCTGTTTTTAATTGATTGGCAGAATTAGATCACCGTGGGAATTTTTGCCGTGGCAGGAAACAGCCTTGTGCTGTGCAGGTCTATGAGGCAACCAGGGGTAGCCCCTCGCCTAGTAGTGTATGTACTACTGCTGGTGCTTCTTGGGCAATCTTAGACATAGCAGGGGTACCCTGTACCCAGTGGGCAGGGAGAAGGAGTGAATGGCATATCAGGGGCAGGTTCTGGGACCAGGCACCATGGGGCTGCTGCTGTGGCTGGTGAGCAGTGGGTCCCCCCCCCCCCAGCAGTAGCCCGAGCCCAAGCAGCTATAGCAGTAGTGGCAGTCACTCCCTTCCCCAGCTCTGCAGGGGTCTGCCTCATCCCCTCCTCATCATAGGCCCTGGGCTCTGAGAGACAGCTCACTCCACTAGTAGGGGGAGGGGATGTGGGGCACCATCCTGGGGCACTGCTTTAGATGGGGTGCCAGAATCAGCTACAACCCATTTGCTGGGATAATTTTGGGGTGGGGGTGACTCTGGGGAGGCTGCTTGTCTAGGAGGAGCTGCTGGGTGGGGGAAGGGAGATGGGAGGCATCCCCTGATCCTGGATATCTGAGCGAGCCGAAGACTTTGGGGTTGTGGGGGGAGAGCAGAGGGACTCCCCTTTACCCTGTCTTGGGGGGGACAACTCAAACAATATACTAACCTCACCTGTCAGATTTTGGAGACTAGGCACTTCTCCTTTCATTTCTACAGCTATTATCAGAAAGGCACACACACCCCCACTTCTAGGAAAGCAAAACTGTATGTAACATGCTGACCTTTTGCTATACCCACGTCTTCACTCTCCATCCTCCCAGCTCCCTTAGCTATAACTTCTTTTTCTTCACTTCCATCTGTGAAGCTGAATGCTTCTCAGATCATTTGGCTGCAGCCTGCCAAATGCTGCTGGATCTGCACCTTATTGGGGTTTAACTGGATATTCAGCCATACAGCCCCCTTCCTGCAGACTGCCCCTCTGATCCTGCTTCCATCAGCACAGTTGCTGGGGCCTCCTTTCCTAACATTCCCTGGTGTAGACAAGGGTCCTGATACCTTTCTGGGATTAATTTCCTTTGTTAGGTTTTTCCCAAAATGCTGGATCATTAGATACGCTCAACACATGATTGTCCGTAGCATAGGG
>NW_005843019.1:351942-360870 GCF_000455745.1 Alligator sinensis
ACCATAGGGGACTGTGTTGTTTCAGTCCTCATTCACACACGTGCACACTGCCACCCCTCCACCCCAGACCTGAGCCTGATTAGGACTGGGAAAGCTTTGTTGTAAAGAAGAGAGCTGTTTATTATCCCTAAGAAAGGAGCAAGACCAGTTCCCTATATTAACACATCTAGACTCAGGCCTGTGGGTAGACAGGAAATTTTCTGCCTCTTTTTCCTGCTTTGTGTCATATATTGCCCCTCCTTCTCATCCAAAGTACCAACTGTACCGAGGAAAAGTTAAGTTTTAACCTGTGGCAAAGTCCATGGCTCCTTAGCCAGGTACAACCTCCTGTCACCTCTAGCACAGCTGTCTCCCCCTAGCCAGGCACATCGTGTGTTTGCTCAGAGCCCTGAGGACCCCCAGGCCTCATTCATCCCTGAGCAGTGTGTCTTTTGAATTTCATCACCACCAGGAACCAGTGCTCAGCCTGTTGACCGGGACAGGCCCTCCTGATACTTGTATAGCTCATGAGCACCTGGGCACCAAGCCCAGCATCCAGACATGTGCTTTGCTAAGGAACAACAGAAAGAGAGAAGAATGGATGCCAGTGAGAAGCAGCAGGACCTTGTCAGTGCAGACCTAGATGTAGAACGGAAGCCAGGTAACTCATGGAGAAATAGGAGTGACCATAGAGGGGCCAGGGCCTGCATTTTGGTTGTTGATTGGGGAAGGGAGGGGGGGAACCCTAACACTGTTGAAACTCTTGAATGACTGATCTCAGAAGATAAGTGCAACTGCCTGGGGACAAAGAAGAGAATAATGCTGAGACTGGGGCAAATGGTATCACATGTGTAGTGGAGGGTAATATGTCAGCAGGGAATATGCTTGGCTCTGTTCAGCTCACAGTGAGAAACCTTGTGGGGTGGCAGCAATGAAGTTCAAAGAGCATAACTTTCATCTCTGTATCCAGCCCAGCATTTTCAGACTGAGTAAGAGCAGGTGCTAGGGGGTAAAAAAACCCCAAAATTGCAGGTGTGAACCCACTGCAAAAAAGGGTTGGTGTCTGCAAGGGTGGAGGCAGCTGGTAGACAGGATTTGAACTCCTGTGGCCGTACAGCCCTGGGTCCTGTTTTTTCTGTGTGAGGGGAGGAGGGCTGCTTGTTTCTGACATAAATGTGACCCTCCACATGTACCAGTGTTTTCTAAGTCTGTGCATGGACAGAAAACAGCTCTTGCAGCCTCAGATGGGCTTGTTCATAGGGAGCTCTTCACCCAACCCATTGGCAGGACTCTTGCCTGGTTGCCAGACTATCCAGATGTCCCCAAGTCAAGGGGAGCAGGCCTCCCAACCCAGAGTGTTGAGATGTAGGTCATGGGCACCTTGGAAGGTGCAGTTTGGGGAGTGCATCATGGTTATGGGAATGTGTGTTTTCATCATTCCCCCACTTAAAGCTTCTAGGGCTTGTCAGTCTTCAGCAAGACAGCTGGATTGTCTGAAGCCTGATGAGCCTTCTTTGGGGTCTGCTGAGCCTGGCTGTGGTGGTAAGAGCACAAGTAGGATGAGTGTTTCCCGTGTGTAAGGGGCTGGAACTTACATGTCTGTCATGGAGGACATGCTGGCTGCATTTGGGGTTTGGCCCTCTGTGTCTCTTTGTGGGTTTCTGCCCTGTGCACTCCAGGAACATCAAAGGCTTTTTCTCTCCCAGGTTATGTTTCTGTCAGAGGTCTCAGAGCACTGTCTGGGTGCAGGGTGGAGGTGACAGTAGTGTTGATACTGGTGGTTCTAGGTCTGACAGCTGCTGTTTCTGCTTTGGCAGGTGAGTGCTGGTCCCCGGTGCTGTTCCATCATGCTGGTCCCTGGTGGTTGTTTCCTCTTCTTCATGCCCTCTCCTTGCTGGATGTATCTATGGAATCAGGGCACCTCCTCAGACTAGGGTCTGGCTACCATATCCAAGCACTGGGTGGTTTAGGGACACAGCTTTTAGCTGTCTCCCTGCTCCCAGGCTCACAGTAATGCTGCAGCAGATGGGGTCCTGGCCATCAGAGTATCACTGGGAGTCAGACTATGATCTGTGATTCTACCATAACCCCTACAGTCCCATTTCTGATGTTCCCTTTGCCCCCTCCCATGACCAGGCTGTAGCTGCATGAAGCTGCCAAGAATTATATCCGATACCTGGATATGGGGAAAGCTTCCACCACCTGAGGCAAGGCAGGGGAATGGTGATATCCTTACCCTCTTGCTTTCTCAGTTTCAGGTCTGACAAGTCACTCTCAGCAACAATGCCCTGCCTGGTGTCCAGCAGGCTGGATTGGGTATCAAAGGAAATGCTATTACTTCTCAGAGATCGAAAAGTCCTGGAATGAGAGCCAGAGACACTGCTCTTCTCTTGGGGCCTCCCTGGCTATGATTGACAGCCAAGAGGACCTGGTAAGAACCAAAGAATCTGTGATCTTCAAGGCAGTCTGGGTGCATACACATATACTAAGTCAACTTAAAATAAGGTGACTTGACTAAGGCAATTTAACTAAATTGACTTAAGTTAATCCATGTTGGAGCCTACACATGTTCAGCTTCTTGACATGGTGGCAGCCATCTTGTGAGCAAAGTTGACTTAACTAAAACAACATCCTGACAGTTAAGTCAACTTTAAAAAGTTAAGTTGGCTTAAGTGTCCGAACATTAGTACATATGTACATACCATCAGGGGTTCCGATGGGTCTGAGATGAAGTTCTTGGTCTGCAACTCACCACCTCCAGCCCAGCAGGGCCATCTCCCTGAGCTTAAAGACCATTGGGACAGGAAATAGATTTCATAGACATCAGGGCTGGAAGGGACCTCGGAAGATCATCGAGTCCAGCCCCCCGCCCAAAGGGCAGGAAGTCAGCTGGGGTCATAGGATCCCAGCAAGATAAGCATCCAGTTTCATCTTGAAGGTGTTCAGTGAAGGCGCTTGAACCACCTCCGGTGGCAGGCTGTTCCAGACCTTGGGGGCTCGGACAGTAAAGAAGTTCTTCCTTATGTCCAGCCTGAAATGGTCTTGTAATAGTTTATGACCATTCAACCTCATCATTCCTAGGGGCGCTCCGGTGAACAAACCTTCTCCCAGATACTGGTGGTCACCCCTGATAAACTTGTAGGTGGCCATCAGATCACCCCTGAGCCTGCGCTTTTCCAGGCTAAAGAGCCCCAGGGCTCTCAGCCTGTCATTGTAGGGTCTGCTTCCCTGGCCTCTGATCATGCGCGTGGCTCTTCTCTGGACTCTCTCAAGCTTCTCCACATCCTTTTTGAATTGTGGAGCCCAAAACTGGACACAGTACTCCAGCTGCGGCCTCACTAAGGCCGAGTACAAGGGGAGAATGACGTCCCGGGATTTGCTTGAGAAGCATCTATGGATGCAAGCCAGCGTTTTGGTCGCTTTACTAGCCGCCGCATCGCATTGCAGGCTCATGTTCATCTTGTGGTCAATGATGACCCCCAAGTCTCTGTCTTCCATAGTGCTAACCAACATAGCACTGCCGAGCCTATAAGGATGCTGCGGGTTTTTTTTCCCAAGGTGGAGAACCTTGCATTTATCGGCGTTGAACACCATCAGATTCTTGTCCGCCCACTTGCTGAGCCTGTCCAGGTCAGCCTGGATAACCTGCCTGTCTTCTGGTGTGGTGCTTTGCGTCCACACCAGTCCAGGAAATGGGACTGTTGACAGGTGCTGTCTGAGACTGGTGAAAAATAACCCCCAAGAGCTCAGAACCATGACACTGGGATTCCATGCGTCTGTAAATGAGAGAACTGATTCTGTCTCAGGCAAGCTGAACAGTGCAAAGTAGAATCATGGAATATGCCTGAAGGCACTTTTGAAATGATGCTGGGCCCCAAACCAGCACTGTCCCAAGGCTGGGGTTTGGTTTTTTTCGTTTCTTTCATTTTGTTGAACTGGTGATGATACAGTCTCTAAGTGGGTGCGTGGGTTTTGTTTTTCCTACTGGGCCCCTGATTCATACCAAACACAGGAATGAAGAGCAAAGAATGAGCCAGGGCTGTGTAAGAAGTTTGATTGAGGGCCAAAACAACTAGCTGCATTTGTTATCCTACTTACATGGCTGCTGTAATGGAGATGCAGCTCTCCTGAAGGCTGTATGGTGCAGGCCCATGGGAGATTTTGATTCAGTTCCTATCTCCGCTTTAACTGTAACCGGGGAAATCTACCCGGGAACATGACCCCGTGCTGCCTGGTGCCTTGTGACCAGCCCATGTGGAGTCAGATGCTTTTAATTTTTTTTTTATTTTAAAGGCCTTCATGATGAGGTATAAAGGCATCGCTGAGCACTGGGTTGGCCTGTGGAGGGGGAATGAGGGACAGCCATGGAAGTGGACAAATGGCACCGGATTCAGTCACAGGTGAGACTTTCTCAGCCCATTCTGGTTTTGAGCCCTGTGGGGTGGGTGATGGGTTTAGTGAGACCCAACATCCCCTACTTTGAATGAAAAATACCGATAGTGATTGACATTAGTGTCCTCTCCAGTGGCTGAAGCTGTCTCCCATTTGCTCAGATCTGGATCTGTGCTCAGTAGGACTGGAGACACTGCCTCAGGAGATAGGATGTCAGCACCAGAGCAAGACCAAAACTGTCCATCCAAATGGGAAAATATGTTTTCAACAAAACAAGGCTTTGCAAAAACTGAGTTTTGTGTAGAAGGCAGAAATGCACCTTATAGACTGTATCATCTGCCTGATTTCAGACCAACATGGCTGAGTACCTCTTTCATTCCTGTAAATGTTTTGGAGGTCAAAGCACTCCAAAAATTAAATGTTTCCATTGGAGGCTCTGTTTTGATACCTCCTATGGTTTGGTTTCCTCATGTCCCCATTCTCTTTTGTCCACTATGTCCCCCATGATGCACCATGGCCAGACACTCCATGAAGTGCAATCTCTCATCAGCAACATGGTGCATAGGGAGAAATGTAGCCGAGCCATTGAGTCATCCAGTAAAGCAACAAGAAAGCATGAGGCTTGTGCACTGCAACTCCTGTGCACCAGCAGAGCTCCATTCCAGATAAATATTTGGGGGTTTGATTTCATTGTGAAGAAACATGTTCTCGGGCCAAACTTGAATGAGGTCTCACGCCCTTCAGGGCAGAGGCAAAGGGATTGTTTTGGTCCAAGGGCTGCATGTTGGACATTTGTTGTGTTAGGCTAAGAGAAAGTTTCTCCAGAAAGAGTGATCTGGAGTTGGACTGTTCTTGGTGGTGGAGGATGACAGCATGAATGACACGTGCCCCCGGAGGCTGGGGGGGCACAGCGACTGCCCGCAGGTGGCAGTGACAGTGCCAACAGTGGGGGTATGGCAGTGGGGAGCTCCCACAGGTGGCCACAGTGGCGACCACCCACAGATTCCACTGACGATCGGTGACCGCTCGCAGATGCTGCCAGCAGTGTTGGCAATGAGGGTGGGGCGGGTGGCAAGCAGACACCATCAGCAGTGGCATCAGTGGCTAATCACAGGGGGTGCACCGCCAATCTCAGGATGTGCATGTGCACCCATGTGAACTCCCTGTGCATCACCAATGGATGATGGAACAAGGAACAATAGTCTCCAGTTGCAGCAAGGGAGTTTTAAGTTGTATATTAGGAAAAGCTTTCTCACTAGGAAGGTGGTGAATAGGCCTGTGCAAGTCGGCAGCGATCCAATCTGGCTTTGGATCCAGCTGTTTTGAATGGCCGTGATCCAATCCAGAGCTCCAGACCAGGTTTCCACCTTGATCCGGCCGAAGTGACTCCAAAGCTTCGGAGCCACCTTGGAGATCTGGCCATAGTGTATAATGGGGAATCAATGACATATCTGTAACTTTGTTGTTTCTTGTCCAATTTGGATGAAACTTGTAGAGATGGTAGGTTCTGATGAGAGCATAAAACATGCCAAGTTTCAAGAAGATCGGTGCAGGGCTTTGGTGGAAACTGTACCCCAAATTCTTGAAAGCCAAACTCATGTCACGACTGTGTGTCACACCACAGGGGGGTGAAAATTGCAGGGCTGGTAGCTCTTACTGAGGCCACAAAGCATGCCAAGTTTTAAGGGGATAGGTGCAGGGGTTGGGGGGAACTGCCCCTCAAGCTGTGGACAAGCAAAACTCATGCCATGGGTGACCCTGCGTGTGCTAAGGCGCAGCGGGGTGACAGCGCAGGGATGGTGGCTCCTGCTGTGACGCCTGCCAGCTATCGAGGAGATCAGTGCAGGGGGGTCCTGGGGGCCCTGCATCCCTAGCTGTTGACAGACAAAACTCCTGCCAAGACTGTGTCTGTGTTGGGGCAGTTGATTGTCTGTATTGAGTCTTTCCTCTCCTTAGCCTGGTTTTGTAGGTGCTAATTGCTGCTCATTAAGTCATTATGTAGTAGCTAGGTCCTGTGTATTGAACTGGTCCCTGGTCCCCGAGTGAATCATGATTGATTGATGGGTAAGTGGGAACACAGCAGCTGAGCAGCCAGGCCTGCAGCGGTGTCTCCCCTCCCGCCCCAGGACAGACACAGCCAGGCCCACAGCACCCATGGCACCAGCTGTGCTTGTCCGCAGCTTGAGGGGCACTTCCCCCCAAGCCCCTTCACCGATCTTCTTGAAACTTGGCAGGCTTTGTGGCCCCAGGAAGAGCTACCAGCCCTGCAGCTTTCACCCTGCTACGTTGTAACGCCTAGATGTGACATGAGTTTTGCTTTCAAGAATTTGGGGTGCTGTTACCCCCCAAGATCCTGCACCGATCTTCATGACACTTGGCAAGTTTTATGCTCTCTGCAGAGTCTATCGCTCCTGAAAATTTTGTCCAAATCAGACAAAAAACAACAAAGTTATAGATATTTTATTGTTTCCCCCCTCTCCCCTATGGTTGGATCTCTGAGGCGGCTCCGAACCGCTTTGGGAAGCCGAACGTGGCAGCGCTTCGACCCGGACGTGTTGCTTCGGACCCCGAAGTGTCCGCAGCTTCTCCGGATCTGAAGCGCTGTCCGAAGCCTTGCACAGCCCTAGTGGTGAAGCACTGGAACAAGTTACCCGGAGAGGTGGTGCAATCGCCATTCTTCGAGGTTTTTAAGACCCGTGTAGAAAAAGCCTTGGCTGGGACGATCTGCTTGGGGCTGATTCTGCTTTGAGCAGGGGGCTGGACTAGATGTGACCAACCCTCACTTTCTAGGATTCTATAATTGGAAGTCTTGGGAGGAGAAAAAGTGAAGTCCCCTACAAAGGATCACAGTGTTTGCCTATCAGGCTTTCTGAGGTGGACACAAAATGCCCCCCAGTCTTCACAGAAAGCAGAGTCCTTTTTCTGTGGAAGAGGCAGTGCAGTTAACAGTCAGAGTGAAAGTGTCAGAAATAAGCCCCCCTGCCCCCGGCAGGAGATTAACTTCCTGACTCTCTGCCTCATGTGGCCACTTCGAGGAATCGTGTTCCCCCGGGAAGTGGGACTGGGCCAGATCCTGTTCAATCCCATCCCAGATGTGGGAGAATAGGCCTCATCAGACTGATCTATCAAATCCAGTGTCCTGTGCATGGCAGTGACCTCCACCAGAAGCAGTGTGAGACATCCACCACACACTGCAATGGCATCTCTGAGGGAACCTGTCCTCTCACATTAGTAAGAGATCCAGTGATCCATCTTGGGGCTGTCAGAGGCTTTCTCTTCCTCTGGGACTACCAAGAGAGGCCTGTCTGTTGGCTGACAACCATGTCATCATCTCCCATTTCAGGTTTCCTATACGAGGAGGGGGTGGCTGTGCATACCTGAATGACAAGGCGGTCAGCTCCTCAAGGTGCACCACCGAGAGGCACTGGGTCTGCAGCCTCCAGAGCACACGCACAGCAGATCTGGAAGATACTACACAAGGGAGCCAGGTGCTGAAACACCTCTGACATCTGTTCACAAGGTGATAGTGAAGAAACCATCCCATGTACAACTTGCCCCAAGTGTAAATCACACGCAAGGCTGTGGGACCCATCTATAAAATTAATTAGGTTCATCAGCACTCGTCCAGAGAAGACAAGACAGGGGGAATTTGATAGCAACATTTACTACCTGAAGGATGGTCCAAAGAAGATAGAGTGAGACTTTTTTCAATGGTGGCAGATACAGAACAAGGAGCAATGGGCTTAAGTTGCAGCAAGGGAGGTTTAGGTTGAATATTAGGGGGAAAAAACTTTCTCACTAGTGTGGTGGTGAAGCACTAAAATGGGTTACCTAGAGAAGTGGTGTAATCCTCATCCTTGGGGGTTTTGAAGACCCAGCTAGACAAAGCCTTGGGTGGGATGCTGTCGCTGGTGCTGATCTGCTTTGAGCAGGGGGTTAGACTACATGTGACCCCTTCCAACACTCATTTTCTATGATTATAAAATGAGATATTCATTGCTGCCTTCCAGCTCAATAATGCCTTTGTGTTATGGATCAGAAGGGCCTGAGTACAGGGACATGTTACCACAGAGCTGCGTCTACTGCATTGGGTCATGTCACTCACTCCCACTGTTGTCCTAAGCTAGAGCCATTATGTGCTCTGTTTTGGGGATCCCTCTTTTTAGAGCCATTTTAAAGTGCATTTCCTCCTCTCAGGCCAGGTGCTGCAGCCAAACTAATACAGCTTGGCACAGGCACCTAGGAAATGGCCATACCTGGCAAAAAAACCATGAGAGAAACAGGAGTGTGGCAGAATACCATCTCTGTCTGTCCCCAGACTCTGCTATCTGACAATCTCGTTACCATGGTCACTGCAGAGGGCGGACACCATCAGCTTCATGTAACCCTGAGTTGTAACCTGAGCTGGACACATTCCTGAGGGAGGGGAGAAACCTGCTTCCTCTGCCTCGTGACTGGCATCACACAGCTGGGTGAGGGGCTTGGGCTCCCTATTGTTCTAAGCAATGCCAACCTGACTGGGAGGGGGCTAGAGACCCTGCCAGTCTACCCAGCAAC
>NW_005843019.1:360916-366406 GCF_000455745.1 Alligator sinensis
CAGGTAAATGAGGTCATAAGGGCTATATAAGTGAAGGACTGCCCAGGAGGCAGAGCAGCAGCCATGATGAAAACTCTCAGAGAAGCTGGACCATCTGAAACTCTCTTTCTTGAAACTTATGATCAATGAACTGCCTGCCTCCAGAGGGAATCTCCACCTACCTCTGAATGTTACCCATGAGTAAGCTACCTGAGATCTAACTAGATATACAGCTTGCAGTAACTCAGATGTATGATCAAAGGCTATCATGCCACTGTTTGCTCTAAGGTATTTCTCTGATATTGCTCTACCCTGGACCCTATTCCAAACCTGCTCCTTGTAACCAATAAAATTCTCCTTGGTACCTAGCATGGGGACTTAATGGGAGAGGGGCCTAGATTATGCCTTGGGGTTCCCTTGGTTCAGCTGACTAAGGGAGACCACTATTTGTGCTTCAGACTGAGGGAAGCACCCCAAGTTCTTACAGTGGGTCAAGTACCCTCAAGGACTGCTAGGCCTGTGTTTCCCAAAGGGCACAGGTCCAAGACCAGTCCAGACTCTGGGTGGTGGTGGCATTGCCCCCAGGCTTGTGGGTGTGCTCCAGGAGGGGGGTCAGCCAGATGTGAGGTGCCCCCATGGAGGCACTCGGAGCCTGGAAACTGGTCGGGTGCAGTGAGGTGGGTGTCTCAGTGCAGGAGCACCCCCTGATGTCCCACCACAAGGAGTCTCTATACCTATGGTGCCTTAACTCCTGGAAGATACATTAGTCACACAAGTTACTGGGGTCAGAACATGAGAGGGATGGGGAGGGAAGATGGCTGCATGGACCTTTCTGGCCCGGTACCATCCAGGAAGTGAGATTCAGTGACACGAGGGTCCCATCCAGCTCTGAGCTCTCTGTCCTGAAGGATGCTCAGCCAAGGAAGTCTTTCATATCCTGTGGGCACGGACAGGACCCCAGGGTTTTGCTATTTATGGTCATGATGTTGAACGGTATCATGAAGCTTTGACATTGAATGATATCACAGTCCTGCCCACCCCAATGGTCACGTCCTGAATTCTAGGTCTCTCTAGGACATCTGGACAGAGGCAGTAGCTCAGGGCCCTGAAGCTGAGTGGAACAGGCCTTAGTGCCTCAGCGGCCATCACAAATACACGTGCAGAAGGGCTGACTGGAGTCTGAGGTACGCTCTGTGTCCATTCCCAATGGAACAGCATGAGTTCTGAGGGCAGCAGAAGCAGAAATGGGGACCTTGAAGGAGTGGTGGGGCTACATAGCTAGTGGTGAGTGGAGCTACTGAGACCCCCTGAGTCATGAGCTCCCAGCTGGGATTTGTGGCTGTGTTTTACCCTCCAGGCCCAGCTGTCTTCACTTTTTCAGGGGTTGCCCACATTTATTCCCTGGGGAAGCAGCTGGCTTCCTGGAAATAACAGCCCCTCACCTGTTGACAGATCTCCAAGCTTTGTATACTGGAGGCAGGATCTCCCCAGCTGTTTTAGAGAATGGACCACAGAGTAATGGGGAAACAAAGGCACAGAGCAATGGATTGCCCAAGGTTACCACAGCAGGACAGTGGCAGATTGGGGCCCAGGACCCCAGGTATCCCAAGGCCTCAGCTGCTGCTTTAGCCTTGAAGTCACATATAGATACTTTGCTTGGGCTGTCTTCCATGGAGAAGGAGCTTTCTGCTGCCCCTCCTGGTGAGTTGGGGGGACAGGGCTGCATCCTGGGCCAGGCCTCAGCAGCTAGTAAGTTCTGGGCAAGTTTGAGATACTTGGTTTAAAACACTGCCATGGTTTGAAGCTGGGGGTGATACCTGCCTGTTATCCCTGCCAGCAAGGAAAGAGCTATGCCCTTGCAGACCCAGGGAGGGGTTCCCTGCAACCCATGATGCAGTCTGCTGGGAAGGTCTCTCTTCTCTGACTTTCTGCAGCCTGGCACATGATGCTCCAGGCCCAAGGCCCATGGGCATGTTGGTCACGATGCCAAAAACCTTGTTGTTAATGTCAAAATTCCAGTGCAGCCAGGGCAGGATGGCTCTGTGGTAGGAGGGGCTGAGGCCAGCTCACCTCTGTAACCAATGACACCCATAGGAGGGATGTGTCTGGAATTGCATCCAGGTGCCTGGCATGGCCAACCACATGGCCTGGTACCATGTCTAGCTGGTCCTCGGGGGGGCAGCCCTTGGCATGAGTCCAAAAACAGGTTCAAACCTGTGCCTTGGGGCTATTGTAAGATGCCTGCCCTGCTTTGCCAGCAAGCAGGCAATGGTCTCAGGAAGCATTAAGAATACTTAATAGCCTAAAATACACTGAAGGTTTAATGCCCTCACTAGCTTAGCCTGTGACTGTTTTTAAGGTGCTGGTTTTCCCCTGCGGCCGGTTCATGTCACTGACTGTGCATCACAGCATGGTTTCCCTCTATCCCAGACCTGGCTGGGCCTCTTGTATGCACTTATCTCAGGCAGGGCCATGTCTCAGCTGCCCCCAGGGGCTAAGACTCTCTCGGGGTGTCTCCCCCACGCAGGATTGAGGCCCCTGGATGCATTTGGAACTCAGGGTCTCCTTACAGCCTTGCACAGGGAGACCCCAAATCCCTGGTCTCCAAAGGGCCGGGCTGGGTATGGAGGAAAATGTTCCCTGATCTCTGATAAAGGGAAGAACTTCACCTCCATCTGGCACTAATGCTCCATGCCTTGTGTCTCCTTGGCTGGGATCAGTGCCTGGTGGCCCTTAGAGAAAAACATCCCAACTTCCTGAACCAACACCAGGCCAGGATCACCCCCGTGGACCAGGTGAGAGTGATGCCAACCTCACTCCCCACCAGCCCAGAGTCCTCCTTTGAGCTGGAGTGTTGGCACAAATGGACAGTGCTCTACAAGGCACTGTGGCAATGGAAAGCACAGCCAGATCCTGACAAAGGGGACTGAGCATTTTAATGGTGAATGGAAACATCCAGAGTTACATGAATCCCTGGACACATGACACATTAACACCTGTGTAAACGACATTTACACTGGAGTAAAGAATGAGGACACACACCACTGTACAAGTGATATTCACTCAGATCCAGTGTAGAATTTGCCTGGGATACATTAGTGGTGAAAATGCACTGGGTTAGGGGCTATCTTCCATCTCAGAGAAGCTGTTTGCTAGATAGTTCCTTCTTCCTGTCACCTCATAGCAACACATTGCAATTGCTTGTACTGCAGCAATGAGCCCAGAGTACTCCTGTTGTAACCTTTGGCATGGGCCATTCAGTGACCAGGGAAGGGGGGGACCTCATGGCCAATCTCGCTGACTGGCGGGCTCCCCCAGCGGCCAATTGCACCAACACAGGAAGTAGCTGCAGCACTCCCAGAAGTGCTCCCACTCCCCGTCCAGTGCTCACGGGGGGGGATACCAGCACTCCCACCTGCTCCCCCTGCCCATTACCTAAGCGGGAAGCACAGCCTGTCAGGGGGTGCACCAGTGCTCTCAGGGGGCACACGTGCACCCCTGTGCACCCACTATGCATTGCCACTGACCCTTGGGGCATGGTACTATCCATGGCTGTGTCTAATTGTTCGGGACCTGGGGTATCAGGTAGCTCTACCCCCTGCTCAGCTCACCTAGGAGTGGCCGGAGGCTCCCTGAGAGGAGAGGCTCCCTTTACAATGGAAAGACCTTGCAGACTCATAAATAACTATTTACAAAATTGAATTATATACAGGAGGTAATTGTTACATGCCAACAAACATTAAAAAATATCAAAAGTTTGAAATTCTCTATTTACAATGTACAAGGATGAGTTAATACAAGAATAACAGTTGAGAACTATTTATACTTAAAGGATGCTTAAATCAATGGATAAGCAGCTAATAACTTAGGCACCATGTTATATACTCATTAATTCAATCCTTAATTAACTATTGTGGCAGGGCACTGTTGGTGCCTGCCACGTTAAGGGCTGGGTCAGGCATCCACCAGGTGCCTGATGGTGGCAGTCATTTTGAGAACACAGTATATAAAGGCTGAAGTCTGCTGCTGCCAGGGGAGGCAGAAAAATCACCTAGCTGGGCTGCAGCAGGAACAACCCCATAAGCTCTTCCCCAGGACAACCCCATATATGCTACACCCATAACAACCCATATATGCTACACACTATCCCATTATTAGAAGACTGCTTGCTTAAGCATTTGCAAGGTTATTTTTAATATATCAATCTGCCTTGTGATCAGCAGCTTTTGCTGAGACACGGAATAAATCCAGTGCTCCCCAAAATCCAAATACTGTCACCCTAACAGAAATAAACACTTTAACAGATAGTTTTAAATGGGGGTATCCTCAATGCATTAAAAAAAGTCATGGAGGGGTGCTTTGAGTTGAATGAGTCAAATCAGGGGTGCCTTGAGTCCAAAAAGTTTGAGAACCATTGGGTTAGAATATTTGATTTAAGACCCTTCAGTACGATTTCCAGCCATGTCTCAGGGATACAGTTTGAGCCCACATCCTACTCCCAGCCCAACCCAAGGAAGGATTCTTTCCCCCTCAAAAGATGCCTTGGGAAAACTGAAGATATGGGTCTCACTAACAACATCAGTAAATATTACCCGTCCTCCTTCACAGTCCAGATAGACCTGGATGATGGTGGGGTTTTTATTCAGGGTGAGGTGGGTCACAGAGGAGGTGCAAGCCTGGCATTGACCTCCCCACTTCTGCAGAGCCCAGAACCCATACTCAGGGTTAAAATTGATGAATCCTTTCCTACCTGCAGACTCCTTGGCAACACCTACAACCCAGTCTCCCTTGCCCTCCACCCTCACCTCCCAGTAGTGTTTCCCTGTGGTGAATCCTTCACAGGTCAGCACACAGCGCCAGGTGTCAAATCTCTTGGGATTCTCAGGAAGAATCTTCCGTTTCTGTCCCCATCTTACACTTTTCAGATCATGAGACAAAACAAGGATGGGATGAGCTGTTTCTGCATCTAGAGTCAAAATCTCTGAGAAGGGAGTGGGGAAGGAGGGAGAGAGACAAAAAAAAAAATCAGAGCATTAACAGTAGAACTCAGTACAAGGAGGCATGGTATTTTTGGTAGATCATGATATTGGTAGGATCTGCCCCAGCTGGGGAATGAACTGGGACATCTCCTTTCTCCAGGATTCACCTGGCTCAGAAAGGGAGCAGCTCTGAGATCCCACCAAAGCACAGGGGAGATTCTGTGTTTATCTGTCTCTGGGCACATCTACACATGCACTTTAATGTGAAGTAACTTATTTTACTGTGCAGTAAAGCATCACTTTAAAACCTGTGTGTGTTCATTATTGTGCATTCCTTTAGTACCTCACATTGGAGGTACTAGATTTAATGTGTATTAGAAAAAAGCACTTTAATCCACATCTCATCCCTAGGATTGTAATGTTCCTTTCAATATGTTATCAAGATGCCCCACGCAGATTTTTGTCTGTTTCTCTCCCACAGACTCCCGTTCAGTCCTCCATGACAGTACTTGGATGCAGTAAGAGTTGGGAA